>NW_004949135.1:3076223-3105001 GCF_000317375.1 Microtus ochrogaster | reverse complement strand
TTTCTGTATTTTCTGTCTGGATGACTTGTCCATCATTAAGAATGAGGTATTAAATGATTGATTTTGATGTATGATTTAAACTTTAGTAATATTTCTTTTACACATGTGAGTACTCTTACATTTGGGGCATAGATGTTCATACGTGAGCCATCATCTTGGTTCACTTTTCCTTTCATGAGTGTGAAATATCCTTCTTCATCTCTTTTGATTAATTTTGAATTGAAATCCATTTTGTTAGATATTAAGATAGCTACAGCAGCTTGTGTTTTAAATCCATTTTTGCTTGTTTGTTTTTGTTTATTTTAAATCTTTTTCCAACCGTTAACTCTGAGGTGATGTCTGTTTTTTATGTTGAGGTATGTTTCTTATATGCTGCAGAAGGATGGATCTTGTTTTCATTTTCTATTCTGTTAGCTTCTGTCTTTTTATTGGGAAATTGATATCTTTAATATTGTGAGATACTAATGACCAATGGTTGCTTATATCTGTTATATTTTGTTGTTGGTATTGGTGTGTGTGTGTGTGTGTGTGTGTGTGTGTGTGTGGTTTTCTTCTTTGGGTTTTGCTGTTGTGGAATTTTTTATTTCCTTTTTTATGTTTGTGGTTATTTTCCTTCAGTTGAATTTGTCTTCTAGTATTTTTTGTAAAGCTAGAATTTTGGCTAGATATTGTTTAAATTTCTTTGTCATCAAATATCTTGTTTTCTCCATTTATGGTGATTGAAAGTTTTTTGGGTATAATAGTCTAGGCTGTCATCTGGTATCTCTTAGAATCTGCAAAACATATCTTCAGGTCCTTTTTGCTGGGAGAGTCTCCAACTGAGAAGTTGGGTTAAATTCTGGCACATATGGCTTTGTAGGTTAATTGACCTTTTCCCTGAAGCTCTTAATATTATTTCTTTATTCTGTATGTTTAGTGTTTTGGTTATTATGTGGCATTGATAATTTTTTCTTATCAAATCTATTTTGTGTTATGTAAGTTTTTGTACCTTTATGGGTATGTTCTCCTTTAGGTTGGGAAAATTTTCATCTATTATTTTGTTGAATATATTTTTGGGGTCTTTGTGATAGGATTCTTCTCTTCTATTCCTACTGTTTTTAGGCTTGGTATTTTCATATTGTCCTGGATATTCTTGATTTTTTTTGTTAGGTGATTTTAGATTTAACATTTTCATTGACCAATCAATCTATTTCTTCTAGAATATATTTAATGTCTGAGATTTTTTTTGACATCACTTGTTTTCTGTTGGTGATGCTTTTATTTGTAGTTCCTTATTCCTTATTCAAATCTTACATTTCCAGAATTCCCTTTATTTGTTTTCTTTAGTGTTTTTTATTTCCAGGTCTTGAATATTTTCCTCCATCTGATTGTCTTTTCTTGGTTTTCTTAGTATTATTTAAGGGAATTATTGATTTCTCCCATTTTTTTTTTTTGGTTGTCTTTTTCTTAATTTCTAGTTGGGAGTTTTTTATTTCCTCTCTACGGATTATTATCATCTTTATAAAGGATTGCTTAAAGTTGTTTTCTTGTGCTTTGGTTGCCTTGGAATATTCAGATTTGCTGGTGCCATATTGCCCTTTCTGTTGCTGATTGCATTTTTACCGTGATGTTTACACCTCTGGTTTGGAGATGATTAAATGTCTAAGTCCTGATTTCTGAGTTTGTTTTTGTTGGTTGGGTGTTTGTTCCCTGATTTCTTTTCCTTTTTGGTCTTCTACTCTTTTTGTCCTGAATTTCTAGTAGCTGGTGTGACCTCTGATCACATAGCAGGTCTCTGTTCAAGTTAGGTGCTGGTCTTCTGGTGGTTAGATTGACCTTTCATACAACAGATAGTTCTCTGTTCTTTTGAGTGGTGTGGAGTGTTTTTCTGACTGCTTTGTTCTGCACCTGTTCTTCTGACTGTTATGATCTTTACTTGGGCTGATCAAGTCTGCTCCTCAGACTAGTGTGGTCTGCACCTGAACAATGGGATTCTAGCCAATAGTTGGAGTGAGTTAAACTAGTGATGAGAGGTGGGATGGGGAAATTTGTTACATTCAAGTTTATGTCATCGGGTTTGAGTTATATTCTTTTTAAATATACATACTTGAAAATATAAGGATCTAGTCAGGAAACTTATGCGGGGTATTCTACAACATTTTTGTGTTGTATTTTTTTTTTCATTTGTGGTATTTTTTTTACATTTTCAAAACAATATTGTCATTTCTGTTTTCAAACTTTGTAAAATTTTTTGGTAAGATACATATTTCCTGATTGGTGATTTCATGTAATAGTGGAAGCCTTCTGGGTAGTAAGAAGTAACTTTTATGTGAGTCTCTGACATTTGTTTAGGTTTGTAGCTTCCAATTTTGCACACCCTCTGTGCACACCTATTCATTTTCTATTTTTGAATTAGAGGTTTCAGATGGACCACACCAAGTTTCACTGTTTCTTTGCATCTTGGGCATGTTTGTACTGTGTTTTTCAATGAATTTCCATGTAGCTATCTCTGCATGGTTCATTCTTCCAATATCCTATTGACAATGCCAGTGCTTCAAAGTCAGACACTGCCTCTCAGCTGGAGGGCACAGGCATTGTCAATCCTTTGAGATCCATATGTTTTGTTTTCTCTGCTATGTTATGCATTCCTAATAAAAGACCCCAATGGATTTAAGACTCTTCTTTTACTTTTCCTTCTCATAACAGTGTAGAAGGAAACTATTTGCTTTACACTGCCTGGGTAGCATCGTGGTTAACTGATGGACTGTCAAGTACAGAACCAGTTTCATAACTCAAGGAAGAAATCTTTTTTTTATTAAAAGCAGTAAAAATAATAATACATGACACTGTTACATCAAATAAAAGGCATTTGGTGAGTGTAAATCAATGGTTTTAAAATTCAACCCATGGAAGCATGAATTACAATAATTTTTGATAAATATTTTCTGAACATATCTATAAAAGTTTCTAATCTTGTATTTGTTTTTATTCATCTCAACAATATTATTTAACTTCAAAGGTGCTTCATCATAAAATAGAGAGTAATAAAATGGTAGTAATCCCAAAGATGGAAGGAGAAAGACCACTGAATTAAATAATCATGGCCAAATTAATTAAAGCAAGCAATTAATTAAACAAAGTTTTCATTCTATACATGTGCTGCCTTTACCTAAGTTGAGGGTTAGGAGGTCAGCAATGGATGAGAGGAAGACAAAGCAGGTATAGTGCATGACTGGACTTTTCCAAATGGTGGTAAATAGTTGGGATTATAGGATTAGAACAAAATAATGCAACCGGAACATATAATCATTGTTGGTCATATAAGACTTTGAGACAAAGACAGCATTGAAAGATGGTTATAAACAACTTTTTGAAACAAAGACATGATTACCATTCTTGGCACAAACAGAACAGAACAATTTGTAGTTAAGGTTACAGTTGGGACATAGGGCAACTTTTTAAAAACAGGGTTTTAATTACAAACAGAAACTCACCTAGATTGCCTTTACAATAAGATAGCTTTTAAGCCTAATATGGTGGCAGGGTGATTCTTCAGTGGTTGTGTACACTGTAGGATAATGATTACAATTGAAATAACATTTTGAATATTTAAATGTCTAAATGTAAATTCTAATAGCTTTCTTTTTCAACTTTGAGCTTTTAGCTTTTATATCTGTGATATAAAGGAAGTTAAATTTCAGCCTTCATTTCTTTTTTTGTTTGTTTGTTTGTTTGTTTGTTTTGGTTTTTCGAGACAGGGTTTCTCTGTGGTTTTGGAGCCTGTCCTGGAACTAGCTCTGTAGACCAGGTTGGTCTTGAACTCACAGAGATCCGCCTGCCTCTGCCTCCCGAGTGCTGGGATTAAAGGCGTGCGCCACCATCGCCCGGTATATATATATTTAGTATACAATATTCTGTCTGTGTGCATGTCTGCAGGCCAGAAGAGGGTACCAGACCTCTTTACAGATGGTTGTGAGCCACCATGTGGTTGCCGGGAATTGAACTCAGGACCTTTGGAAGAGCAGGCAATGCTCTTAACCACTGAGCCATCTCTCTAGCCCTCAGCCTTCATTTCTATTTTTAAAGATTCTATGACAGTCACACATTCCCAGCAATGAGTTTCCAAATTGTGTATTTTCATTATGTTGGTCTTGAAAATGATACTCTACCTTTCACAAAGGGGCAACAATACCAGTATTAAACTTATTTTTTTAGAGTTTTTATTGAAATCTTTCAAACTGAGAAGAATTTATCCTTAAGTCTGAGTAGTGTCCTTGTTTCTTCTATTTCAATATTAAATCTTGGGTCTTAACCACGATTCACATTCTGCAATTTTTTCTTTATTATTTTCTGTTAATTGACCTATTTTTATGTTGAGTTTTGAAGAGTAACAAATATAGTAAAGGTGGAAAACAGTAATAAGTATATAATGAAATTGTACTGCTAAATAAATTAATATACAAAAACTAAATAGGTAAGTAGTAATGGCTGAATAAAATAATGTGTTAAGTAACATAGCCTAGGCTTAGCATCTTGGTGATTCAAAAAGTAAATAAAAGAAAATTAAGAGAATAATAATTGAGGTTGATTTGTACAAAATTTTCAGTTATTATATGGGAAATATAAACTTTTTGTGAAGATTTTTATTGATTTATATAAAGCTCTACATTTTTCTCTGCTCCCCTCCCTGTTTCTCCTTTCCCTGTTTCTCCCCTCCCTGCTTCAAGCCTTCCCCAGCTCTTTATGCTTCCAACTTACTCAGGATATCTTGTCTCTTTCTACTTCCCATGTAGATTAGATCTATGTAAGTCTCACTTAGCGTCCTCATTGTTGTCTAAGTTCTCTGGGATTGTTGTTTGTAGGCTGGTTTTCTTTGCTTTATATTTGAAAACCACCTATGAGTGAGTACATGCAATAATTGTCTTTCTGTGTCTGAATTATCTCACTCAAAATAATGTTTTCTATCTCCATTTATTTTCCTTCAAAATTCAAGATGTCGTTATTTTTTTTCTGCTGTGTAATACCCCATTGTGTAAATGTACCACATTTTTCTTACCCATTCTTAGGTTGAGGGCATTTAGGTTGTTTCCAGGCTTTGGCTATGATAAACAATGCTGCTATGAATATAGTCGAGCAGATGTCCTTGTGGCACAATTGAGCATCCTTTGGATATATACCCTAAAGTGGTATTGCTGGGTCTTGAGGGAGCTTGTTTCCAAATTTTCTGAGAAATCACCATACTGACATCCAAAGGGGCTGTATTAGCTTGCATTCCCATAAGCAATGAAGAAGTGTTCCCTTTTGCCCACAACGTCTCCAGCATAAGTTGTCATCAGTGTTTTTGATCTTGGCCATTCTTACAAGTGTAAGATGGAATCTCAGAGTTGTTTTGATTTGCATTTCTCTGATAACTAAGGTTGTTGAACATTTCCTTAAATGTTTTTCATCCATTTTAGATTCCTCTATTGAGAGATCTCTGTTTAGGTCTGTACTCCTTTTTTTTATTGGATTATATGTTCTTTTGATGACCAATTTCTTGAGTTCTTTGTATATTTTGGAGATCAGACCTCTGTGTGATGTGGGTTAGTGAAGATATTTTCCCATTCTGTAGGCTGTCATTTTGTCTTGTTGACTGTGTCCTTTGCTTTACAAAAGCTTTTCAGTTTAAGGAGGTCCCATTTATTAATTGTTTATCTCAGTGTCTGTGCTCCTAGGGTTATATTTAGAAACTGATCTCCTGTGCCAATGCATTCATGTGTACTTCCCACTTTCTCTACTATAAGGTTCAGTGTGGCTGGATTTATGTTGAGATTTTTTATCCATTTGGACTTGAGTTTTTTGCATGATGATAGATATGGGTCTGCTTTCATTCTTCTACATGTTGATATCCAGTTAGACCAACACCATTTGTTAAATATGCTTTCTTTTTTCTATTTGATATTTTTTGCTTCTTTTTCAAAAATCAGGTGTTTGAAGGAGTGTGGATTAACATCCAGGTCTTCCATGCAGTTCCATTGGTCCTCCTGTCTGTACTTATGCAAATACCAGGCTGTTTTCAGTACTGTAGCTCTGTAGTAGAGTTTGGCATCAGGGATTTTGATGCCTCCAGAAGTTCTCTTATTGTACAGAATTGTTTTGGCTATACAGGCTTTTTTTTTTTCCATATGAAGTTGAGTACCGTTCTTTTGAAGTCTGTGAAGTATTTTTGCTGGGATTTTCATGGGCATTTTATTGATTCTGAAGATTTCTTTTGGTAAGATTGCCATTTTTACTATGTTAATTCTGCCTACTGAAGAGAATGGGAGCTCTTTCCACTTTGTGGTATCTTCTTCAATTTCTTTCTTCAAAGCTGTAAAGTGATTCTTTGTCTTAAAAAATAATCTTATGTATACTGTGTTTGATTCTCTTTATTATGGCATTAATCTTGGGGCATAATTTCAGCATTTAAAGCCTTTATTTAAAGGGCAAATGAACTATCAGGCAAAATGTACTTAATTTGTCTCTGTGTTGTACAGCTCAGTGCCATTCTCAGCCACTTTTAATTAAGAACATGAAATGACTCATTAACATTCAGCTCTAAAAATAAGTGGCTAATTGCACTGTGTTGACAAAAGTAAGCAACTTCCCACATTTCTAACAAATCTTTCCACATAAATCAAAATGGAATCAGAATTATTTTTCAAAAAACTAAAAGCTGTATTACTTCATACATTTAACAAATGAACACAAAATGTCACTATACTTTGGAGTTCCAGATTTACTTATTAGTCAGACCTACAAATTGTTCCCAACCCTTTGGGTTAAATGGTTCTAAAGACTATTTTCATCTGGGCAGAGAAACTCACTTCTGTGTATAAGAATGCAAAATGTCCAATCACTTTTACTTTCATACACTATTATGAGTCAAGCACTTCATGGAATTCTCATTTTCCACTTGAATCCTTTATATCATATATGATCAATGGAAACACTTATTGGTGATCTCCAAATTACATAAAAACTTAAAATTTGAAGGCAGTAATATTATTGGAAATATTATGTATCCTGATGTGTGATTCCCCTCTGTATGCTGTTTGGTTAATAAAGAAACTGCCATGGCCTGATAGGGCAGAACAGAGCTAGTTGGTGAAAACTAAACTGAATGCTGGGGGGAAAAAGGGTGGAGTTAGATTCCTGTATCCCTGCTGGAGACAGACACTGAAACTTTACCCAGTAAGTCACAGCCACATGGTGATACACAGATTACTAAAACTGGGTTAAATTAAGATATAAGTGTTAGCCAGTAAGAAACTAGAGCTAATGAGCCAAGCAGTGATTTCATTAGTTTCTGTGTGGTTATTTTAGATCTAAGCTTCTGGGTGGCCGTAAAACAAACAAATGGCTTCTATACAACAGGGTCCCATATTTATAGTTTATACATGGGACAAAAAAATCAAAATAAACATATGGACTTTTTAAGAACATTAGGTATCTTAGAATTACTAAAATATTAAAAGCTAATTTCTGAGCAGTATTCCTGAACCTTCTTTATTTTAACATTCTACAGCCTACTTTACCTCAAATTATCCTATATTAGAAATCTATTCATAGAATCTTATCAATTTTTTTCAGAAATAAATCATGGTAGTTAACACAAAATTGAGGCAAAATGAATAAAAACATACAGTATACTGAAAAAAATTACACTAAGTATAAGTGTACATCAGTGGCTATTTTTATAGATATGAATGACTTGATCAATTTCACTTGCCATGATTCAGTAAGAGCTTTGCAAGATTAGGGACTTCATGACAGTGCTGTCTTGGAAGTATGACAAGTTTCCTGACTGCAGAACTTTTATGGAAATGATCTTAACACTCCTCATAAAAATTCTAAATTATCTCTGTACTAACAAAATAGCTAATTTTAAAAACTTACTTAAAAATAGTTGCAAACTAAATAATAACTCCTACATTGTGTTCTGTCATAAATGAGGGACCTTTTGATTCAATTATTTGAATCCTTTCATATGATGAAAGATGTCCACTTTTAGACTGTCTTATTAGAAATGTTAATTTCTGAATACTTTCAGGATTAAATACCATAAAAATGATTTGCTGAGTCTTCTAGGATTTCATTTAAATAGTAAGTGATCACAGAACTTTATAATAACAAGAAGAGGTCTCACGAAATCTAATGATGTGGAAAAACAATAAGAAGCAGTTACTGTGAACATCGGCGTGTATTAGATTCTGAAATGAAGTAAGGGCTAGCACTAGGTATTGGCTGTGGGAAATGGACTAAACTTGCAAAATGGGGATTTTGAATTTTAAACCTGGAAAATTTTACTTTATTTTCCATGCTTCTGTGGTGACTTCAAAGGACAGAAGCCTTGCAGATATTCAAGGATGCATGCTGGATTTACAGCCTTTGAAGAATTCCTGACCCACAGTAGTGTCAGCCATAAAATATGATTTACAGTATGATGACCAGTATTCAAGATACAGTTAATTTATTGACTGTTATGCAGCTCAATGGGTAAAAGGTCTGTCTCCAAAGAATTTTTTCAAAAATCACATACACTTGTTGCTCATGCCAGGGACTTAAGGTTGTGATATCCAATCATTCCAACACATTTGGAAGACAGGAGGCAAGAGAATTCAGAACGATTCCCTGAGAGACTGCCTAAGAATGATCTAAGAGGGCATTGTTCTTTTATTACTAGGTGTGAGTCTCATGGGCAACAAGTAAAGTACAGGATTAGGGAATTTGCTATGGAATGGTGTCTTCTATATTTGGCAGAGAATCTAGGCCCATGAAATCTCAAAATGAGTTTAAATCTCTAAATAAGACCCAAACAATGGCAATACCAGACAACATGATCATATGGAGGTGGAAATTCCCGTGAAATTCTACCCCTAAGTGAAGAGCTGCAGTTATGACTTCTGAGAGAGGGAGTATCAATTCTCCCCATGGATGAGCCCCCTAGTTTATTTTTCAATACCAAGTCCTCAGCCCTTATAACATGTACCAACACAAAGAATCATAATAACCAGACTCATCAGTGTGTGTGTGTGTGTGTGTGTGTGTGTGTAACAATAATAATTAAAAAAAAAGGTTCCATAATTTTGAGAGGGACATGAAAGGAGGGGACATCATAGGGATTAAAAAGTGGAAAGGAAGAAACAATGATGTAAATATAGAAAATATATATAAAATTTAATTAAAAACTTTACATAAACTAGGAGATTATTTGTCCTGCTTTTTTTAGAGTAATAACATATCTTAATTTTATGAACATGAAAAAAATCTTATATGTAAGTCTTTATAGTGGACACAATAACTTACTCCAAAATGCAAACCACTGAATGTTTAATGCAACATTAAAATTAGAAACATGATTGACACCTAAGAGCAAAATGAGAGGAAAGGAAGTGACCTGTCGGAGGGATAACCATCACACCATGTGTGAACTACAAGGTCTAAAAAGAAGTCTAACTGATGCAAAATAAAGACAGGAAACAAAATAAGTGGAGAGGTATAGCTCTAAATCCATGTCATATTTACAAAAACATTTTTTGTTAAATATCAAGTCAAATGCATTGCAGTTTATTTACTGAATATTAATATTCACTCAGATTTTAATACATAGAAAAGTATCATCTTAGAAATGCAAATAATAATTGAAGAAATATATTGCAAACAAAATAATTAAATTAATTTATCTGTCATGACATGTACTTTTAATTTTCTGTGACAAATCTATCAATCAGACTTCTAAAGGGAAAGAATTCCAGTTATAATTCAAGAGGGAAATCACAGAAACATAGTCAGGTTTGAGAAGAAAATAAGATATTGTTTTAACACTCAAAAGGCTGAAATACTGGAAAATAGGCTCTGCCATATTTAGCCCTACATAAAGGAAATGAACAGAAAAGTCAGAGTGAGGCTAGGGGTCCAGTTCAGTGACTGAGGGCATGGTTAGCCTGTGCACGTGCTAACGCATGGACCCACACAAACAAATACAGACACAATGGCTGTACTCTAAGGCCGATATTAACAAAAGCTTTGTGACGAACTTACCATTTTACATTTCCATTATCAGCACACAAGATTTTAATATCATTTATATTTTTATAACAAGTACATTTGTTTCAATTAAACATTGAATTATTATTAATTAAACTCTATTCATGTTTTCATTTTACCTACTTTTTAAAAACATCATATTCTTATGCTTTTGGTTGTCACCCTAGCCTTTAATGGTTGAGCCATCTCTCCAGCCCAGGATGAATCTTGATCTTCTATCACACACAATGATTTATCCATCCAGCTCCCTTGGCCTGCTCTTGTTTGCAACATTTTTCTTAGAAATACTGAAATGATAAATATTTTTCAGAGTAGTGAAATACCCATTTTCATCCAAGTTAGATGCAGGTCATGGAATTTTGGAGGCAGAACAAGGACATGAGAATTTTCATCTTATTTCAAAAATGCCCACTATACTGACTGTGGGAAATTGGCTCAGTTACTGCTTGTTAAGTTTATTTATTCCAAAATTACTGTTTTGATCTTTCCTTTTCAGTCTTGTAACTATTATTAAAGACCAAAATACAAAGCCAGTCCTGTTCCCCTTTTGCTTAGGTTAAACTACAAAGATAATGACCACTGTTCTGAAATACAGAATTGTTGTTCACTAACTTAACCAACTGGTCAGCTATATGAATAGTTTTATTCTATCCAAGTTAAATTTTTATTTTAGGTATTTCTCTAGTCTGTGGGAAACTCACCATTCTTTTCTGTATCCCATCACTTTTCTCCTCTAATTAATTAGAAGCAACTTAAGGGAAAAAAAGAAAGAAAAGAAAAAAAACTTCTGCACACTTTCCCAATCTGCCTGGTGATCTGAGAAATCAAGTCAAATATTTACACAGTTGTTTTGCTCACATTATTGCAGAAGATAATACAGCTCATTTGTCTGCCAATAAAAACTCCAATTCCCTTTTCTCCATCCTCTGATAAATTCATTGCTGCCTCCGATCTTTCACTAATAGTCGATTTCTAAACATTTATACTTTCAGTGATCTCAAACGGTCATTTGCTATGGGAGTTCTTTGTTTTTTGGTGGCAATTTAAAATTTTCTAAATATTCTCCTCAGGAAAACTGCCATAAAACTTACTGTCTTAATTAAAACTATCTTGCTGTGTTTCTCTGGAGTTTCTGGTCTTCATGCTACTCAGTCACTGGTTCCTTCACTGTTTTACTTGTGATTCTATAACCAGAACCAGATACATTTAGCTGGAAAACCATCTGTAATCCTGGTTCAGCTACTACACTGATTGTTTTTCCCAAGGTAGTTTTTGAGGTATCAACCTCTCCGTTTCTTACTTGGAAAGTCTGGCAGGGTAGTTAAGTGTGACCAGGAAAGACAGCAGAGTCTGGTTTGCCTTCTTAGTGTGTAGGCTAGGTATTGACATAATACAAGATATGCTATATTCATAGATGTCAGAGAAAGAAGCCGTAGGGATCTGAGGGTGTATGTCTATATTTTATTGAGGGCAATCATCATAATGGACTTCTATGGTGCCATTAGAGTAACCAGTGGTAAAGTCTAGAAAAGACTTTGAGGACATCTGTAAACAGCCAACTGTTTTCTGTATTTAGATTATGATGGTATTTGAGAGAAAAGTAGAAATAAAAATTATCTACTACAAATTAGTCACCAGTTGAAATGTTCATTCATATCACAAAATTCTTTGCTAGACTTTTAAATAACAGGGTTTGTTATATTTACCACTACAAATCACTTTTAAAAGTTGGCAGTTACTTTCACAATGCAACTACTTTATATAAAAACAATAATTTAGTATTGTTTTGTTGTTGTTATATTGCTCTAATGTTAAGAGTTGTTAACTAAAAAGAAGAAAATCAACCAAAATTCTTTAGTAAATTTAAATGAGATAATTTACTGAGTAAATCCACAAGACATAACCAAGACATGAATTTGACCTTGAACAAGTCATGGACAAAAATCAAATCAAAACAAGCTATGAACACTATAAATAAATGCTTTAATGGATTGTCTCAGAGTTAAGATGAGCAAAACAAATAAAGGGTACCACCTGATTATGCATTTAGAACCATCATGTGGTGATGTTTAAAACAGTTCATTACTGCACTTTTCACAGTATTTCCACAGAACTCACACTGAGTATATGATATCTTCATAATTTTCCATTTTGATGGCATGCTGTGACTTAAACATGTGGGAAAATGGAAATAAAGGGGGAACCCATCATTACAACTAAAATACATGATAAAGTTTTACATGACATTGCTAGCTATCCATTTTTAAATGTAGCAAATGCTCATATCATGTCTGGATAGGTGGTTAAACACACATTTTGTGGCTTTGTCTTAGATAGTCATAATTCCAAAGTTCAGATATATTTATTCCAAAGGGTATAGAATGATTTTTAAAAAGCCATTTTAGCATATGCCTATGTTATATGTGCTAAAATAAACTTTTAAGTGAATATTATGACAATTAATCTGTTATGTAACATTAGTTTAATATGTGTTGCCTTCATTTATGCTGTGGAATGTTTGTTCAATGATGTAAAGATGTGTTACATTCTTTTATGTTGTGATGTGAGAGTCTTCTGTTTTGTGTTGATTTTATTGGTTAAATAAAGAAACTGCCTTGGCCTTTAATAGGACAGAAAATTAGCTAGGTGGAGTAAACAGAACAGGAAGCTGGGAGAAAGAAAGCCGAGTTAGGCAGTCACCATGATTCTCCCACTCCAGACAGAGGCACATTAAGATCTTTCCTGGTAAGCCAGCTCATGGTGCTACACAGAATATTAGAAATGGGTTAAAGCAAGATGAAAGAATTAGCCAATAAGAGACTAGAACTAATGGGTCAGGCAGTGTTTAAAAGAATACAGTTTTCATGTAATTATTTCGGGGCAAAAGCTAGCTATGCGTGCAGCTGGGGGCCAGGGACACGGCCCCACCACTCTTATTACAACAATGTTGCATTTGTTTAACTGTGTAAAGCTTTGTTACTGTGTCTGCCTAAAACTCCTGGTTACTCTCACAAAAAGCTGAATGGTTAATAGCTAGGCAAGAGAAAAAAATCATTGGGACTGTCAGGCAGAGACAATAAATGGGAGGAGAAATTTTGGGAGAAGTTGAGGAGCAAGAAGAAGAATAGAGGGGGACACCAAGGGCCAATCACCCAGTCACAAACCCAGCCATAAAGTAAGAAGGAAAGATATATATAGAGAGAGAAAAAAGGAAGGTAAAAAGCTCAGAGGCAAAACATAGTTAAAGAGAATTGGAATAATTTAAGTTAGAAAAGTTTGCTAGAAACAAGTCAAGCTAAGGCTGGGCATTTATAAGTAGGAATAAGTCTCCATGTATATGTTTGGAAGATAGGGGGTAGCCCCACAAAGAGTGATAAAAGAAAACTACAGTAATCAATTAACATCAATTTGAGTATAATTAAAACTTTTACATAAAAAAGACCAAAATACTTAATGTTAAATAGTTATTCCTTTTTAAAAGAAAACAATAAGAAAAAAATTTTATTTGTGTTTTGGTGTAGATATATTCTAATATGCCCTCATAATAAAGAATGTTTGAAAGTTATAAAATTCATATTCCTGTTTAGTAGGAAAACAGTAAGTTCTAATCATTATACTGGGCTGTTTCAGAATCACAGCTAATAGTTGTAAATTATATTACATAACATACACAGAAAACTAAAAGCAGAACAATAAAATAATGTGACAGTAGTTTAAACACATCTATGATTAAATGACTTCTTTCCTAGGTACCTCACGTTATCTTCTGAGCAGCAGTAAGCACACCTCACTGCAAGAAATTCATGTTATTATATAACAAAATAAATAGCTTTGGATTTATCATCTTGTCTTTCCATAATGTTAGACACCATCTTCCCAGTATGTTTATCATCAATCTGACTTGATAAAGATATAACTGCTTCTATAACATCACACTGACCTCACAGAGCTGATACCTGGAAGGACATAATACCTGAAATTTCAGGATAGATATGCTCCACTGAAGTTCATCTTCTCCCTCTCTCTAGTAAGTGTTACTGATTCCTTTCTTGTAGATTCATTTTCCTTCAGAAAATCTAATCTTTCACTTTGTACCCAAAATATAAAGTGATGTAAATTAACATATTTGATGCAAAATTTGATCCCCAATATTTTATTATTTCTTCTGTGATAGGATAAAATAGATATAATTTGCATGTTGCGCTCATGATGACAACCAAGCAAGAGAAAGGAAAATGTTTTATAATTCTCCACCTAAGTCTTCCTGGGGGTTTTGTAAAGGCTGCCTTTCATTCTATGAAAAATTGGAGATATAAAGAGACAAAAAATAAAACCGGTTATGCTATCCTTATTTCAGTCCATCTGGCTGTAATGTTAATGATAATGTGTCAATTAATATTAAGAAATATACATAAACCTGGCATCAAGTAATGTGAATCCTTTTGTGAAGTGGGTAGGAATAAAGTTCAGAATTACACAGCATCCACTACAGGCAAGATTTGTCCAAGAGTAATGCTGGGCAGAACAGAAGCAGAGTCCTTGATGTTAAGATAACCATTTTAAATCTTGTGGGTACCATTCATTGAAAACTACGGGGCATGTGCAAAAAACAAGAACAGACAATGGCTATGAGGCAGGAAGGACAGCATTCAACAACTAGGGAGTCACTGCTCAAATATCATAATAATCCTAACAGGTTATGAAATAAATGGATAACTATCTTATCTAAGCTACTACACACAATATAACTTCTGGGACTGTCAAGATGACTCAGTGGGTAAAAGAGATTACTGCACAAGCCTGCTTGCCTGGATTTGATCCTGGGAACTCACAGAGCAAAGAATCCCCTCCAGAACATTGTCCTCTGAAATCTACAATCACACTGTGTCCCTTGTATGCCCCCTCACACACCCATACACACACACTCATCATACACACTAAAATTAATGAACTAAATAAACTTTTGTAAATGTATATTCTATCATCTTTATATTGTTAAATACCACATGGCTCATCTTAGCTTTTGTATATTTATTTAAATTTTTTAAATGATCTTATCAATTTCCTCTGAAAAATGCTGTTGAATTTAGATTATTATTTATATATCTAGATCAATCTGAGGAGAATATTTGGGCTTACATTTTTAAAAGTTTTGTATTGATGTTTTAGTATGCTTTAAGGTAAGCTTTCGACATGTAGTCCAGGCTTATGAGCCTGTTGTCTCAGCTTCCTGAGTTCTGCAGTGATAGACATGGATCTTCATACCAAGATTTACTTTTTTTTTCCATACTACTATTGTTTTCTTTCATTTTGTTTTGTTTCAGAACATCCCAGGCAGTCCAGACTGGCCTCCCACTCACCATTTAATCAAGGATGGCCCTAAACTCCTGACACTCTTGCCTTCACCTCCTAAGTCCCAGGAATACAGGTATGCACAACCACACTAAACTTCTAACATTGATGATGATTTCTTCCTGCTGGTTTGGTCTTGAAAACTTTTTATGCCATTTTATTTATTTATGTGAAAAGTGCCACTAAATTTGTGTTGGAGTCACAGGAAAACATCATGAAGTCAAATCTCTCCTTCCACTACGTGTGTCCAGGAGATCAAATACAGGTCATCAAACTTGGCAGCAGGCACATTTATAGCATGAGCCACCTTTCCACCTCTAGCCTGCATCACTGTCTGTGACTGTTCTCTGGACTGATTTTTGTCTCGGGTGAATTGTGGTCTATTATAAAACAGTACCTTTATGACTGGTACAGGAGAAAATACAACTGTATAAAACAGACTCCTTAAAATATCCCAGTTATTAGATTTTTCTTGCTTTTAACACATTTCACAAACCAAATGTAAATTGAATCAGAATTTTGAAAGTGAAAAAAGATGTAGTCAAGGCTCATAAAGTATGACTATTTCTGACGGTTTTATCAAATCACTCAAGGGAAAATCAAATAGGATAAAAA
Organism: Microtus ochrogaster; assembly: GCF_000317375.1. NCBI lineage: Eukaryota > Metazoa > Chordata > Mammalia > Rodentia > Cricetidae > Microtus > Microtus ochrogaster. Next base: position 3,088,987 of record NW_004949135.1, on the reverse strand, counting down.
TCGGCATCCAATAATTTAGTGCTGCCATTCAAATACTTTATTGGAATTTGATATTGTTAGCTAACAGCTGTTTTTGCTGACATTTCATTATATTTTTATATGTCTGTAAAACTAAACATGACAGGAATTTCCTTCCATTCATTTTTCACATCCATGGTCATATGAAAAATATAGAAATGATTTCTCTATAATATGAACACATATTAAAAAATAAAATCTTATCAAAAAACTATCCAATTTATTAATATGACACTATGCATAATTTTATCATATTCAATATGAAAACTATAAAAATTATAGCTTATACTTTTAGGGAAAATATGTTCATAGGAAATATCATGTGTAATAAATAACAATATAGATTATATACCAATGTGTTGAGGTAAATCACATCATAAGTATTTTTTTATATATGGGTATGCAAATTTGTAAGTATTCATCTAAAGTAATATATACATCTCTAAATATTTAATTTTACAAAATAGTTAATGTTATAATTATGTTATCCTTCCCTGTCATCTGGGTACCCTGTCCCTTTAAGAGACAAGCTCTGCAAACTTCCAATCTTCCACCCCCTTCCACCATTCTTTTAAGGTACTCTCCATTCTTTCCTCTTTTTCTCGCTGTCCATTCTTATTCTGAAGAGACAGCCTTTGCTTCCTTACTCCTTTTCCTTCTTTCCTGGTCTTTTTTTCTCTCTCTCTGTCCTTCCATCTCTCTCTTCTTCTTCCACCCCCATATCTTTATACCCTCCCAATACTCACTAAATAAACTCTCCATATCTAAATTCTCTCAGCATGGATTATCTGTCTGTCTCCCACCCGCCACAGTCTCCCACCCACAATGGGACCCGGCAGGGTCACCCAAACCGTAAATCACAACAGTTAGCGTAGTTTCCCTTCAATATATAGATATTTAGATGTGGTACTTTTTTCCCAAAATATATAAAAATTATTGATGATTAAAAAAATGGCAGTTTATACTTTTATTCTTATTTACACTCTAATTTGCACTCAAATAACCATTCTTAGTAGCAGGGAGATGAAGTGGTTGTACTGTATGAAAAGTATACTAAAAATACTCAAAATATGTAATTGATCTAGTTTTGCTTTTGTTGCTGTGATAAAGTAATCAAAACTAACTTGATGTGAAAGGGTTTGATTGACTTACAGTTTTATAGTCCATCGTCAAAGAAAATCAAGGCAGAAATCTGGAGGCAGGGTTGGAAACAGAAATTAGAGACAAATCCTGTTGGCTAGCCTGCTTGCATTGGCTTGCTCAGGTCCTTTCTTGTACAGTTCAGGACCAGCTGCTCAGGGGTGGAATTGCATACTGTGCACTATACTTTCCAGTAGCAGATAGAAATCAAGAAAATACAAATATGCCCATAGGCCAGTCTAATAATGGTCATTATTAGACTGTTAGGGTTTCCTCTTCCCTGTAGAAGGTGGCCTCGCTCCCGCACGGCTAGCTTTATACCTGAAATAACAGCACAAAAATTGTATTTTTTTAAACACTGCTTGGCCCATTAGCTCTAGCCTGTTACTGGCTAATTCTCACATCTTAATTAACCCATTTCTAATCATCTGTGTAGCACCGTGAGGTGGTGTCTTACTGGGAATATTCTTAACCTGCACCCATCTCAGAGAGGAGAGCTATGGTGACTGCTTGAATCTGCTTCTTTCTCTCAGCATTCTGTTCTGTCTACTCCACCTACCTAATTTTCTGTCCTATCAGGGCCAAGGCAGTTTCTTTATTAACCAAGGAAAGTAACATATAGACCCTCCTCCATCATTTCTCCCTTTTCTGTTTAAACAAAATAAAAGGCTTTCACTTTAACATAGTAAAATTATATATAATAAAACAGTTATCAAGCAAGAATTACAGTTACAATATATATATCTACTTTATCTTTTTTCATAACTAAGAAAAACAATAACTATAACTAATGATTCTTCAACTCCATCAATGACTCCAGAAGGATATATTACCTAAGCAAACAGGAAATAAGCAACTTCCAGAACTCTAGAAATGACAGAGACATCTCGCTGCCTGTACAGTCACCCAAAGTTCCTCTGTACCATTGGGGCATCCATCTTCGGCCTATAGGCCCATAGTATCCAGAGACATTTCCATGAAGCAGGAAATTTCAAAGGCAGTTCTGTCACTTTCTGCTGTGTCATGCAGAATGTCTCACAGACTCTTCCTTGAATTAGGAACTCCAAAAGACCATCTCACCTTTAGGCAAGTTCAGCAGTCCTCTCTCTGCAGGTTCTCTGTGTCCAGTTTATGCAACAGTCCAGGAAAGAGCAGGTTCTTGTCCAAATGGCTATCAAACTCCATAAGGAACCTCTTCAATGCCCATCTTCCTCTTGAAGTAGATTGGTGCTGCCAGGAGCAGATGTGTCTCATTGTTATGAAAAACCTTAATTTATTAAAACATTAAATGCCATATTCTGCAGTCTTTGAAAGATATGAAGAATGTCTATCTAACAGAAATATATCTCTATATATCTAGAAAATCTAACATGACTACAAGTTTTACTATTACCAATGATTAACCATTAGCAACCTATATTTCCGAATTATACATTACATTTTTAAATGAACTACACAATCACAATATCTCAATCAAGATCAGAAATACATATACATAAAACAAAATTGACCTTAAAATCCATACCAATGGAAATTATTCATATCTATGTCACTTCCCATTTGACTCTAAGTAGTGTCAAGTTGACAAAAACAATCATGCAAAATAATGCTATAAAATTACTTGAGGAAAATATGTCCCTGCTAATATTTTTGATCATTACATTCCACAAGTGCTTGCATGCACTATATTTTATTTTCAATTTTTGTATTCCTTTACTATGAGAATTTTCTTCCCATTATTATCCATGCTTTATAACCATATTACAATATGCAAGGTCAAATTGTGTCCTTTTGAGAAGGGATATTGAAGTATAAGTATCAAATTCTTCATGATTGTCAAGGAGCATTGTTGAACTTGTTTTGGTTTCTAGACTCTCCCTCCCAGACTGTCAAAGAGATACAGTTTAAAAACAAACAAGCAAAAAAAATTACAAAGAACCATCCTCAATACAAAGAAATTTAGTTTATAGAAATCACTGCAATAATTAAACCACCCCCTTTGCAGTTTGTCAAATACAGTAATTTAGGAACCAGTATTTATTTGATTTTGATGGAGACATAACTGATTAAAGAAGGGGTATGTGTGTTTATGATCCTTCAAATGCCATTAAATTATTTCAGAATTGTTAAGGTAAGGGTCATGGTAAAGATAATAACTAGGGTAAGACATGGGTTGAATATATACAATCTCAACATCAGAGGTTGAGGCAAGTAAGCAGGAGGTAAATTCAAGGCCAGCCAGGGCTATCTATCAAGGAATAAAGACAAAAGTGATCAATGCTCAGTGACTAGATGAAGCAAAATTGCTACTAGGCAACCAAATGCCCCATTGAGCATATTTTTCCAAGATAAATACATTGATTAAAATTTCTCAAATAGAACTTTTAACAAGGTGCTCCTGAAACCTACAATTAAATCATCTGCTCTATTTGGTCTGATTCTTGGGCCCAATAATTTTGTAGAAGGAAGAATGCATGTTTCTGCATCTCAGAATTTCATTCAATGACATCTACTGACAGAAAGCAGCTTTCCTCATAGGTACACAAGGTAAGTAAAATAAGTGTGCAAGGGGTGATAATGGATTGGGTGCCAAGGAGGTTGTAACATAATCATACAGTCTAAGCCTTAAAAATTGTAAAATTATCCTAAATTCAGAAGCTTTTGGTGACCCTGGTTTGTCCGATCTTCAAAATCATGTAACTTTTCTTTACTATCAGGAACCACTGCTTCTTTGGGATCTAATGGTGGGGGGTATAAAATCCTTAATACTCACACCTGTTGGTCATCCAGTATCTTATCAATGGTATGCCCTGTATTTTTCTTTTGATTATTTAGAAAGGTTAAATCAACTGGATTTCTGTTGCATACATCTGTTTAATTGTTATATCTCCCCTCTTTATATTACTTGATGACTTTGTAGTGTAAACATTGGTAAACAGAAGCCCCTTCAGCAAATTAATTTTTCAACATACTCATATAAATGCTTTCTGGTTCTGTTTTTGGTTTTTGGGGTATTTTGAGGGGTTTTGTTTTGTCATATTTTCATTTTGTTTGATTTGGTTTGTGTAAAAGGAGATTACTCATTCATTTCTCAGCTGCCCAAACCTGAATAATTGCATAGAAACTATATTAATCACTACTCTGTTTGGTCAATTACTCAGGTGAATTTCTAACTAGTTCTTGCAACTTGAATTAACTCATTTCTATTTATTTATGTATCTCCATGAGGCTTTGGTAGAAATTTCCATCGTTTCACTCTTTCAGTAGCTAAATGTCATCTCTTTCACTCCACCTTCTTTCTCGCTGCATTAAGTTTAGTTTTCCCACCTGGTTTTACTCTGCTAAGCCACTGGCCAGAAAGATCTATTCATCAACAGAAAGCAACACATATATAGAAGAACATCCCACATCATTTCCCCTTTTGTGTCTAAATAAAAATTAAGGTTGTAACTTTAACATAGTAAAATTATACATAACAAAACAGGTATCAAACAAGAATTACACTCATAAGATTTAGTCTCTTTGTATCTGGAAAGTTTCTTATCAAATTTATCTTTGATCATAACTAAAAATTATAACTATCTGTCCTGAACTCAACTCTTCAAAGACCTCAGAAAGATATAATATTATATAAGTAAACAAGAGGTGCATTATAAGCAACTTCTAAAACATTAGATTTGACAGAGCCATCTCATTTCCTGGACAGTCACCCAGAGTTTTTCTGTATATTGGGGCATCAATCTTCAACCAAAAGGCACATAGCATCCAACAGACTTTTCCATGAAGAAGGAAATTTGAAGATTTATTTTGTCTTGTAATGGCAAAGTTCATCAGTTGCTTTCTCCTGTGTCTTACACAATATCTGGCAAAATCATTTTTTGTTGTTGTTGTTGTTTTGAAAAATGAAGCAGGAACCCCGATAGGCTATCTCACCTACTTAACCAAGTTCAATAGTCATTTTTCAGTCCATCCTTGATGTGGGATTCCCCTCTGTATGCTGTGAATGCCATTGACTAATAAAGAAACTGTTTTGGGCCTGTAGATAGGGCAGAACTTAGATAGGCAGAGAAAACAAAACTGAATGCTGGGAGAAAGGAAGCAGAGTCAGAGAGAAGCCATGGAGCCACTCACAGAGACAGATGAGCTGAAGCTTTTCTGGTAGGCCACAACTTCATGGTGATGTACAGATTAATGAAGAGGGAATAAATTAAGATGTAAGAGTTTGCAAATAAGAAGCTAGAGCTAATGGGCCAAGCAGTAATTTAATTAATAGAGCTTCTGTGTGATTATTTTGGGGCTGAGTGGCCAGAACCAACAAGCATCCTTCCTACAACATATCCTGCATGTCCAGTTTCTACAGTGTATCATTAAGCAGTCCAGACTAGAGCAATTTCTTGCCCAAAAGGCTATCAAAGTCTATTAGGAGCCTATTTGATACCCATTATCCTCTTGAAGTAATTGGTGCTGCCAGAAGCAGACACGTCTCACTGTATAGAAAAGTCTAAGTTCTTAAAATACAATATTCTGTAAGTCTTTGAAGTTAATGATTATCTATCTATCTGAAATACATCTGTACATACCTAAAAAAATTGACCAACATGGCTAAAACTTGACAATTATAGATTACTCTCTAATAATCTATATTTCTTAAATATGCATCATGATTATAAATGAGCCACACCATCACAATACCTTAAACAGGAACAGAAATACATATACACAGTGTAACAAAATTTACATTAAATCTATATCAATAGACTAAGATCCACACCAATGCAAAGTATACATCTCTATATCATATCCCCCTTTAAATGAAAACAAACATTTATAAATAATCATTTTGGAAATTTGGGCATAGTTTTCTCTAAACTGGAAAGGGCATTGAGAGCATAACCAGATATCAGTTTCCTTTTATCTGATAAATTTGCTATCCCAAAGTCAAACACAAAACCCTCTGTGTTACATTTATTGGCATTCCCCAAAAATCTCTATTTTAACCCTAAAATTTATTTTAAACTTGTCTTTTGCATTCTCAGATCAATACTATACACTGGTGGTTTTTATATGAATTCCTGGCCCTTCATTTTTGCACTACTTTCTTTTTGTGGAGAATTTCCCAGTTTTTACTTGGCATTGTTTCTCATATGATTTAATTACATGAGTATTACAATGCAATAATACAATATTTTCCACAATAAGAAAAGTCTCCATTGAGTTCAATTTCCTACATACTAGGAACTCAAAAAGCAGTTTATTTCTCAATTACCTCAGCCTCAAAGAGTCTCCATTCCTTTAGAAACCAAAATACAAGGAATTATCTTATGAGCAAGGCACATTGTTTAATGGTAGACAGAAAACTCAGCTTGGCAACTGGTTTTTATCTGTGTGATAAAAATTTAGGACCCTTTGCTAAATTTTAACTTATCTTAAGTAATCCTCCAGTATTTGCAATAGATTGAGAATTCTGTCTACTTTTCCTTATCAAAATTAATTTTGAATCTATCTTACTCCTAAGTCAGGGATCACCATATGTTCACCATAATGCTGTGCTGAATGATGACTACACAGCCTCTTCATTCCTTTTAGTTTCCTTCCCTTAGCCTGAAAGGTGAACGCATTTATGACTATAAAGTTTCCATAAAAGATTAACAAAACACAGGTGCAATGGCAATGGGCTTTTGATCCTACTGCACTTACTGGCTTTGTGGGAGCCTAGGCAGTTTGGATGCTCACCTAACTAGACCTGGATGGAGGTGGGTGGTCCTTGGACTTCCCACAGGGCAGGGAACCCTGATTGCTCTTTGGGCTGACGAGGGAGGGGGACTTGATTGGGGGAGTGGGAGGGAAATGGGAGGCGGTGGCGGGGAGGAGGCAGAAATCTTAAATAAATAAATAATAATAATAATAAAAAAGATTAACAAAACAACATGTAAATTTTAACTTTCATTAGATTTTTAAAATCCCATCCATAGAAGCAAAACAACTTAAACCAATGTGTAAAGAAATTTTGAAAGGGAATTCTGGGAGAAATTATGAAGAATAACTACCTCACTTATCTACTTTCCTCCCAATACAATTTTGATATTTTTAACTGCATGTTTTAATTCTTTCATTTTAGGAAAGTTTGAGATGCACACAAATTTAGATAAAGAGCATACTCTTTTCTCATGAATCTCTTGCTTTCTGTGAAGCCTTCACAATTATCAATGTGCCAAATCCAAAGAGACACTCATTACAGTTTAATAAAGCCACTTTACCACACTTTATCACTCAATGTCCATAGCAGCCCTTTGGGATTATCTTGGTAGTATACATTCTCTAAGCTTGAACAAATTTACAATGGCATGCATCTGTCATTCTAGCAGCATGCATAGTGGCTTCACAATCCTGAAATCCTATGAGGATTTGTTTGCCTTTCTCTTCTCTATCTTTTCAGGAATCCATAATAGTTTTTACTGCATTCATAGTTTTTCCTCTTTCAGAATGTCAATTTTTCAAACCAAACAGCATAAAACTTAATCTGATTTTCCCCACTCGCTTTATGATACACATTTTTCCTTTTAAGTTTTACTCTAGAGGTTGACAACTATAACTTATAGATAATCATTCTACTGATCAGAAGTTATGTTTTGCATGGGTTCAGTTATCAATGAAGATTAAATATCCAAAGTACTCTAATGGATTTTATAAAACTAAAGGTCCATATTTTAAATAATGAGTTTTTTGAGAGGTGGACTACAAGTGCATGGGTTGACTTTAGGAAGTGATTATGTATTTTGGAAGTGTAAGGATGGAAAGGTTTGTATAGATCTGGAGGGCAGAGAACTGGATTAGAAAGGAGAACATTGTAGCGATCCGGACAAGATCGCCATTACAAGATGGCGCCGACATCCTGTCTTGTTGGTTATAAACAACTCTATATTTGGCTATGCCTTTGAGAGCTGCGTGTCCCCCACTTCCTGCATGCTCAGTGGATAAGGGTCCTTGGGCCTATCCCGACGCAGTCTGGTATCAGCTGATGTTGGTAGCCAATCACAGGGTGACCCGTGTGCCAATTCCCTATATAAGCAGCTGCCTTAGTGCTCTCGGGCCTCTCTCGCTTCCTGCCCCTCTCTCGCTTCCTGCCCCCCCTCTCGCTTCCTGCCCCCCCCTCTTGCTTCCTGCCCCCTCATTCCCTGCCCCCTTCGCTTCATGTTCTCTCTCAACCAAGGGCACTCCACTAAAGCGTGATCTGAGAAGAATCCTCGTGTGGTGGTCGTTCTTCCTCGCTGGTCGAGAAGCCCGCCACAGCTGGTGCCGGAAACCCAGGATCTTCAGTTGCCAGGTGAGAGGACTAAGAGGGATGATTCCGAACTCAACACATGGAGTGGTGAAGTCGGTAAGTCTTTCCAAGTATGCTGATTGCAGTCAGTGGGTGCACCAAATAATCCTCAAGGTAAAGATTGAGGATCTGCAACAAAAATGGGTTTCTGCTCTCGCCGGTAAAAGGGAGAGTGGAGGTAATAGAGCTGTGACCAAAGCAGACGGTTTAAAGTATAGCCACGACCAAAGTGGAAGGTTTAAAATGAAACTAAAAGGAAGAATGGGATTTTAGAAAGGGCGCTTCAACATCACACCTGATTTTTCTGGCTCTTAACAAGCTGTTACGGAGCGCTTTGGAGAGGTTCTTGACTGAAGGTGACACAGTTGCACCTTGGTTTGCTGTTTCTGGCAATCTTAATGTGTCATCCTGTGATAGGCTTGGTAGAAATCTTGATTTTGCCACTGAACAAACTATGCTAAAGAAGGGAATTATACTCTTGTGGTTCGAGTTACCACGGCCTCCGGAGATTGTAGAATGTGAACAGCTGCAGCTACAAGGCCAAGCAGCACTGAGGGTCTGCAAAGCTGCAAACGGGACCTGCCTTGAGGACCGACAAGGCTAAAACGCTGGGCCACTCTCAGCGTGGGCCTCAGGGCATAGAAGCATAGCACGGCTGTGATAAGGCTCACCAGCCAGGCCCAGCTGCTCTCCTCAGCCACGCCTCCAAGCAAGGCTGAGCGGCTGAGCACATGTTCTTATGGTTACAACTTTGTATTTAGGCCAAAAGGGGTATTACTAAGTTTTGAGGTAGATATTTGCCTAATTTTAAAAATATAGACATAATGGGGGTCCCTCAATGCTGGGGAGACTCTCACTCGGGTCTCAGGATGGCACGCCCCCCCCCCCCGCAGGGCTCGCCGAGACTGTCCTTGCTGAGGTCGCACACAGGTGGATTGGGGGGGGGGAGTTCTACCCCGAGTGACCAGGATAAAGAATTTTTGATAAAAGGGGCTACAACCCAGTGGTCCGGAAGGGTAATAAATTCCAAAAATCCAATGGTGGTGGCAGGAGGACAACTCCCTGCCTCTCCGGACCACTCCCAAGGTCGTAATCTGCTAGTTCCTAAAACACAATGAGCTGATAATCACAAGGAGAAAACTCCCTGTTTCTCGGGATTGTTGAGTAACAGAATTCTTCTATGTGAAGGCAGAAAGGCTCTGGCAGTGACATTCAGAAGTATTGAGAAGACAGTATTTTTAAGATTTAGCTGAAAAGTGAGTGGTGTTGTCAGGGATAATGGAGAGAATAGGCTAAAGGTGAGAGACTTAAGGGTATAAAGGGACAACAAATAATTAAATGAAGGTCTTGGACTAGGTAAAAGGTTTTTCTAAGTTTTTTTTAACAATTGATATAGGAGTATTGTAGGGTGACAAGGTGGAGCATAGAAATGATGGGTTTGAGCTTAGGCAGAGGCTTGTTAAGAGTAGGGAGTACTGGGGTTTGGAAATATAGGTGTCAGTCTCCTTGAGTGTGATAGAGAGGGGTTTGTGACTTGAGACAAGGGAAGAAGAGGCAGGATCCCATACAGTTGAGTTCTATTAGACAGAGGAGAAGAGGGAAAAGGAGATTTGGGGATTTTTGAGTACAGAAAGATGAGGGAAGCAGAAATGCACAAACCTCAAATGGTGCATAAGGGAAGTCTGGAATTCTGGGAGTCTGGAGCAATGACTGTAAATTGTGATTGTTGTGGGTGAGGGACAGGGGTTAGCATAGAGATAAGGAAAGGAATCTGGAACAACTTATCATATATCTTAAATTACCATTTTAATCACAACTTAAATTTTACATCCTCAGATCTTATATAAACTTTATACCTTAAATTATTTCTCAGACCTATAGATGACTTCTTCAAGCATTTATATCTTTAGACATTAACACATTTTCTTGAACTGTCATAACCTGTAATATTTATTTTTCTTGAACTATATAACTTACCTGTCTCTTTTTCATAACCTTTAGAAACATTAAATCTTTATTAGTGTGGAGCCTCTTATCAAGGCAAACTATACACATGGAATATACTGACCATGCAGGTAGATGTTTGCTGCTGTTAAGGCTAGTTAGCTATCAGTGTCCTCAGAGATGTAGGAAGGATTAATTTAAGTAGGATGCATAATTTAAATGGATTCTGTATTCATTAAATGACAGAGACTTACTTAGTTGTTTGAGGCTTACATCATGCATTGCCCAAGCAATAGCTGGTCTTCAGACGACAGTGAGAACAGAGGGTCTTAGGCTCTTAAGCCTCTGGCTTGAATTTTTCCTGTAGAGGAAGAACTTGGAGTGAAGAAAGGAAGAAAACAGAGACATACAGGATTCTCTTTAGATTCCTGTGCATTCTCAAAGTTCTAAATATCCTGAATAATGCTAGAATTCAGAGAGCCGTTAGGCAGTCAGTTAGATAACTTATCTGGTGGATGTTTAAGGCAAACCTGGGTACTATAATGAATGGGCTTAGGGGATTTGATGTATGAGTGGTGTAAGCATTTGAGATTCTGGAGGAAATATCCCAAAGGCAAGTCAGTAGGAATGGAGGAGTTGGAATGGAGGAGTTGGTACTAGTGGGCCAAAGGTCAAGAGCCAGGCATCCCTGTGATACTCAGAAAATGAAGAACTGTTTTTGAGAGGGGTTGGGTCAACATGCAAGGCTGTTCATTAAGAGAGGGACCCCAGTGTGTCCTAGAATGAATCTAGGACCTGTTGACAATTTCATTCTTTCAGAAGAGGAAAGGGTAACATTCTGGCTGTATAACCATCAAGACTGAAAGGGGAAACCCCCTACCAAAGCAAACTAAACAAAATGTGCCTAACTAACAGTCAGTTCATGGGAGTAGTCCATAACCAATGAAGGTCATGGTGAGGTGCAGTCTCCCCAATCCTACAAGAAAGAGTAGACATCAGACAATTGGTAGCTGTTACTGAGGAACTGTTGAGGACAGTCAGGTTTGGGAAACCTACCAATCAGCCAGTATTGAATAAGGGAATAGGGCACCAGAAAACTGAAATGTAAGAAAATGGACTGGTGGATTACTGGCCAATCTGAGTCACAATACTAATGAAGTAGATACTTAAAGGGGGAAGAGGATATAAAGAAGTAGTCTATACCTGTACCTAGCAAAACTAACCCTCTTGATTCTAAAGAAACCTGGCTTGTAGTTTTTGCCTATATATGTCAATCCCAAATGAGAAATGGGAGCTCTCCCTATTGTATTGCATTTGTATGTAGTGGGGAGTTCCCAGCTAGCTGGAAAGAACAAACCTTACTTTTGCATTCTGGATTTGACTGGATTCCAATGGTGGTCTCCCTTGGGGTCTCAACTTGAGCACAACACCTCCATAGTAATAGTGTTTCCCATATTTTCATATGGGAATAAAGTTCTATCTTTTAACAAATTTTCCTTTTAGGAATCCCCAGTTGTCTTTCCAGATCTCCCAACAATATCAGTGAGGCTTAGCACTGTGAGGCATAGCATGGCTGAGCAGAGAACACAGGTGCTTAACAGTCTGGCTGAGGAGAGCAGCAGCTGCTCATGTTTAGCCATGAGCTGAGAGTGGCATCCTGAAGAGAGGGATTGTAGGGAAAGCCAGAAACCCATGGAAAAAGAAAGAGAGAGAGAGAGAGCTGTCTGAAATCACACAGGGGATTGTGTAGAAAATTCACATGTGGATGGGGCTGCCTGAAGACAGAGCCAGTCAGTCTAGGGCAGGTAAGTCTTTTGGCATTTGGATCCCAGGTGCCTGTCAGTTTGTTGCAGAGAGGTTGCAACAAAACAACAATAACAAAAATCCGAAATTCACTTAGAGGTTTAGAGGAAAAAGAAGAAAATCTAGCCAGGTGTGGTGGTGACTCTGAAGGAAGCCCCATGTTCAGCTCTTGCAGGAGCCACACCCAGCTCCAGCCTGTGCTGGTGGCTGCAAAGCCACTGGACTGGCAAGTGACTTTTTCATTAATTTATGCCTTTAAGTTGGGCACAATAGGTTGTATGACTTCTAAAAAGTCTTAATAATAAAAGCCTAGAGTCAAATATATGGTAAAATGCTGAGAGATCAGAGAGATGAAGGAGCAAAACCACAGCCACATTACCTACTCAACTTACCAGGCCAAAAAAAAGGACTGAGTTCCTATCTCCTCCTCATCATTTTTGATCTCCACCCAGCCACATCATTTCCTGTCTCTCTGTAGAGTCCTTCAGATTTCTGTGCTTAATTAGTGACAAATTCCATCCTCTGACCTTGAGGCAAG
>NW_004949135.1:3073537-3075906 GCF_000317375.1 Microtus ochrogaster | reverse complement strand
GTCTTTGCTTTGTCCTGTCTATTTGTCATTGTCCCTGTTGAACTCTTGATTAGGTACTCATATTGGTGAGAATTAATGACTGTAATTTCTAATATCACTAGGAGACACAATCTCACAGAAAGCTCCTTGATTCTCTGGCTCATACAGCTTTCTACCTCCTGTTCTAAATGATCACCAAGCCTTAGGTGTAGAGTATTTTGTAGATATATTCTCTGGACTAGACTCAACAATTTTGCATTTTGGTTGGCTGTGGTTTTCTGTAATGATTTCAGTCTGTTTCACAGAGAACTTTCCTTGATGAGGATTGAAGACTGCATGTGTAAGTGGGAACAAGGACAAGTGTTTATATTAGTTTTACTTATTGTGTTAATTTAGTCAAGTGGTGGTTAAATATTCTTCTAAAAGAATCATGACATAACTAGTCCTGGGAATTTTTCTAAGTTTTCAGTACCAATTATGATTTTTCTCTTGTTGAGTGAGTTCCAAGTTCAATTAGAGAGGCTTTTTTTGTTTTGTTTTGTTTTGTTTTCTATCAAGGTATGTATGTGTATCACTCTTGTACCTATAAAGCTACTTTGCCAATCTGGTTGCTTTTGTGGTTTACAGGCATCATGGCTGGTTAGGATTATTGGTTGTCTCCAAAATTTGGAAAGTTTCATGGTACTTTCTTGTACCATGAAAGCTAAAGCTCAAAGAAGTGACATTTAGGTCAGTTCCTGCTCAGGAGTCTCTCAGTCCTTTATTTGAGGTATATTGTTTCTTTAGCCATAGAGATTTACTCTGAAAGCAACAACAATTCGCTTTATTTTGGTGGTCTCTTGGACAATCTGACAAAGAAGACTTCTCCTATGTAACATTGGGTTTTTGTGAGATGGATTTTAGGTCTTGGAGGGTGCATTGTCAGCCCAAATGAGTAAAGAACATTAAAACTATGTATGCCTATTTATGCTTAGCATTGCATATATTGTACTTTCTAAAAGATAAGTAGTAAATGTTATGCTTTTTCAAACATTGTATTGTTATATCTCCCCTACAATGTGCCTTGTGGTGTCACATGTAGGTAGGCTATGTTGGAAAGTAAGAGGTTGACAAGTTTAAAGCCAGACTGAGCTATACACAAGGCTTTTTTAAATGTGACTGAATTTACTGCCTATTAGAATTTTGATTTAAGGTACATTTATAATGAACTCTGATGGAATCTCAAACTAGTTTTTGTTGTCATCTTCCTGATGGCTCAAGAAGTTGAACTTTACATGTTTATTTGACAGTTTGAGTTTTCTCTATTGATAATTTCCCTTTAGAACTCACTACATTATAAATTGGATTATTTAGGGTTTTTTGATATCTAGTTTCTTGAGTTCTTTATATATTTTAATGTTAGTTCTCTATCAGATGTAGAGTTGGTAAAATATTTCCTCATTCTTTATACTTCTGCCTTATTAGAATGATGATGTTCATTGCCTTATAGAAGCTTTTCAGTTTCACAAGGTAACATTTATTGTTGATCTTAGTGCTTATGCTAATGGTAGTCTGTTCAGAAAGTTTTCTTTTGTGTCAATGCATTCAAGATTATTACCCCAACTTTTCCTATATCAGGTTTTATGTATCTAGTTTTCTGTTGAGATCTTGATCTTCTTGAACTTGAGTTTTTTACATGCTAATAAGTAAGGATCTATTTGTATTCATTTACATGCAGACATCCAGTTAACCAACATCATTTGTGAAAGATGTTAATTATTTTTCCAGTGAGCATTTCTGAATTCTTTATAAAAAACTCAGATGTACATAGGTATGTGGGTTTATATCTGGGTCTTCAATATAATTTCATTGATCAGTATGCCTTTTCTATGCCAATACTATGTGGTTTTTATTACTATATATTTGTAGTACAACTTAAAATTAATAATGGTGAGAACTCTAGCATTGAAGATTGTTTTAGCTCTCCTGAGTTTTTTTTTTTTTCACATGAAGTTGAGAATTGATCTTTGAGGTCTGTGAAAAAAAATGTATTAGAGTTTTAATGGGGACTATGTTGAATCTGTAGATTATTTTTGGTAGGATGGCCATTTTATTGTTAATCCTACTGATTCAAGAGTGTGGGAGATTTTTCATCTTCTGATATTATCTAAAATCAGTAACACAAGGGACAGCAGATGCTGGCAAGGATCTGGAATATGGAGAACATTCGTCCATTGCTGTTAGTAGTGCAAACTTGTACCGTTACTATGGAAATCAGTCTGGTGTTTCCTCAGAAGTGTGGGAATCAATTTACATCAAGAACTAGGTATATCACTCTTGGGAATATAGCCCTAGGATACTACATCCTCTACATAGATACTTGCTCAACTATGTTCATAGTGGCTTTATTC
>NW_004949135.1:3072150-3073187 GCF_000317375.1 Microtus ochrogaster | reverse complement strand
GAAGAAGAAGAAGAAGAAGAAGAAGAAGAAGAAGAAGAAGAAGAAGAAGAAGAAGAAGAAGAAGAAGAAGAAGAAGAAGAAGAAGAAAAAGACATCGAGCTGATGATGCCTACCTAGAGCTCTCAACTCTTTTGACTAATGTTCATTGTACAAAGGGGCTCTGCACACCAAAGAATACAGGCAACAGCCACCCAGCTGCAAACTCATCTCCAAGATGTCCTAGTACTATTGTGGCACAAAGCTTGTGGGAGTAACCAACCAATATCTGATTGGATTTTAGGCCCTCTTCAAGAGATCGAGCCCATCCCCAGCACTGCTCATGTGGCAAAGAATCTGATAATAGATAGGACAGGGACTCTTCTACAAAACGAGTGTAGCCATAAAATGACTGTCAATGACACTCTGCTATGCTCATAGAACAGTTCCTTTCTCATCATTAGAGAATCTTCTTTCTACAGCTGATGGTAAGAAATACAGAGACCAACACCCAGAACATGTACAGAGTAAGAGATCTAGGAACACTCTGCCTTAAACAGAGTGTCTCCATCAGATCCTTCCCAGCTCAGGACTCAGGGAATCCCGCAAAAGAGGAGACAAATAATACAAGACTCAGAGGAATGAGGACACCACGGATTTCAACAGAGTACATGTGAACTCAGGACTAAGGCACACACGAACTCTCAAAATCACTGAAAGCATGCCCAGTCCCTGAGTGATTCTGCACCAGCTTAGGTCCTAGCTGGAAAGGAAAAGTAGACACAAACCCCCAAGCCTAACACACAAGCTATTTCCAATTAATAGCCTCCTAGAAGCCAGGCAGTGGGGGCACACGCCTTTAATCCCAGCACTCGGGAGGGCAGAGGCAGGCAGGATATCTGTGTGTTTGGGGCCAGCCTCGTCTACAGAGCAAGTTCCAGGGCAGGTAGGACTGTTATACAGAGAAACCCTTCCTCAGAAAAAGAAGAAAGAAAGAAAGAAAGAAAGAAAGAAAGAAAGAAAGAAAGAAAGAAAGAAAGAAAGAAAGAAAGAAAGAAAGA
>NW_004949135.1:3058121-3071550 GCF_000317375.1 Microtus ochrogaster | reverse complement strand
AAAGAAAGAAAGAAAGAAAGAAAGAAAGAAAGAAAGAAAGACCTACAAATGAGAAATTAGTTCTATCCAGTGGATTCTCAGTGGAATCCCTGGAGATTTTTTGTTTTATAATGCCTTGTCCGAGCAATGTTTAAAAAAATAAAAAAAAATTACAGGTCCTTTGCATTTGTATATTATGGCTTCCAGTTTGTTAGAGGGAGGCCACTTGTTGGTTCCATGCCACCAAGAACCAAATTAATCAAACAGAAACTGTATTAATTAAATCACTGCTTTTCCCATTAGCTCAAGCTTCTTATTAGTTAACTCTTACAATCAATTTAACCTATTTCTATTAATCTGTGTATAGCTATGCAGCTGTGGCTTACCGGCTAAAGTTCTGGCCTCTGTTGGTGGGGCTACAAGGTTCCCCCGATTCTGCCTTCTCTCTCCTGGCATTCAGCTTAGTTTTTCCCGCCTAGCTCTGTTCCCCTATAGTTCTGATACAGGCCCAAAGCAGTGCCTTTATTTATCAATGATAATCACAATATGCAGAGGGAATCACCAGTTTTGTATGTTAGATTCTTCTGTGTGCAAACGTGTGTGTCTATGCTTCTACATATGCTTTTAATGCTTTTCTTTCTCTCTTTTTCTTTTGTTTTTTTGTTGTTGTTTTGATTTGTTCTATTTCAGTTTGTTTGCTTTTGTTTTATTTTATTTCTGTCCTGTAGATGTTGTTTTTTTTTTTCTAACAATAAAGATAGAAATGGTGTAGATTCAGATGGGCAATAAAGTAGAAAGAACCTCAGAGCAGTTGCGGGGGAAAATAGAATACATTGCATGAAAAAAAAATCTATTTCAATAAAAGAAAAATAGAGGAAAATTAAATAAATAGGACTTTATCCAATTTTTGTTTTGTTTGTTTCTGTTGTTTTTCGAGACAGAATTTCTCTGTAGCTTTGGAGCCTGCACTGAAATTAACTCTTGTAGACCAAACTGGCCTCAAACTCAAAGAGATCTGCCTGACTCTGCCTCCTGAGTGCTGGAATTAAAGGTATGTACCACCACTATCCAGCTCCAAATTTTAAAAATATTATTAGCCTATAACCAAAGATAATTTTCAAAATAATTCAGAACTGGGGAAATGGCTCAGTGATTAAGTAAGAGTATTTGTTCTGCAAATACAAGGATTTAAGTTTGAATCGTTACAACCCATGTAACACGAAATGGGAAAGCCTCTGTTCCCAACATTGAATGCCAGAGAGTAGAGATTTCAAGAGTTGCCAAGCTAGCCACCATAGGGAAAACAGTCAGCTGCTGATACATTGAGACACTCTCTCTGTTATGGCAAGAAAGCAAAGAATATTCAAAGGAGGCATCTAATATACTGCCCTACCTCCTCATGTGTGTATCTGCATACCCATGTCCAAACAACACACACACTTAGAAATAAATAAATAAATAATAAAAATTAATTCCATTTTTAATATTGGGAGTGAGCTTATAAACACAAAACTTCAAAGTACAATACCATCAAAATAATTAAGTGGAATAAGTATATATAAATTGAAAAATCCATGTAAAGCATTGTTTTTTACTGAAAACTCCATAACTACTGTTGATTGAGATTCTGACCTATCAGATAATATGAAATTTATATTCACTGTTAGGTCCAAGCTGATCACAAAAATTTTAGTGCTGGTGACAATGTCCTAAGAATAAGGACACTGACTGGGTAAGCACAGGATTGTTACTGAGTAAGCAGAAGCCTAAATTCTGCATTCTCCCAGACTCTTATAAGGCAGTTTTCTGTTTACCAAGAAAGCCACTACCTCCCTAAC
Source organism: Microtus ochrogaster (assembly GCF_000317375.1). Classification (NCBI taxonomy): domain Eukaryota; kingdom Metazoa; phylum Chordata; class Mammalia; order Rodentia; family Cricetidae; genus Microtus; species Microtus ochrogaster. Next base: position 3,069,733 of record NW_004949135.1, on the reverse strand, counting down.
CTGACACATTGGTCAACTACCCTGGGAAAGGAATCTAATTCCTGGTTAATCCACACAGGCTTTGTCAGTTCAAAGACCCACATCCTGCTGGCTATCACATAAAAATCTGATTGTTTTCTCTTCAAGTTGCTGTCTTCTGTCCTTACAGGCAGTCCATCAGTTTGTCCTCCTCATGAACTTTATTTCTACCCATTGAATGCTTCCACTGTTTCTTCACTTACACTGACCAACACTCTTCAACATTCAACTCACTACTGAAATGATAATTTCAGTAAACTCACATTACATTTTAATTATTTAAGTATCAGAGTAAGAGAAACCAAAGAAGATGTATACATGGTTGGAGTAATCTTTCAGACATGGAGAAAATATTGATGCAGGATACTGGACATGAGACTACATGTAAATGTCAGAGAAGATGACTAGGAGAACATAGAAATGAAGAAGGTTATAAAAATTAAAAACAACTGAAGAAAGTAAAACAAGAAAAAATACAGAGGACTAGCATGAAATTTAAGCCTGTTTTGTTCTCTTTTGTTTTTATTTTTTTCTTTTACACAAGACGAAAGCTTTTTGTTCCAGATTAAGTGTAAGCTATGAATATTAAAATAGAAAAGATCATCAGTATCTGTGGATATATTAATGTTACAATTAACTCACCATGATGACAATAAATTATAGATTGCTTTTGGCAGGAGAGGCCATTATTTGTGTTAACATTTAGAAAGGTGACTCTCAGGAAGATAGAAGGGTAAAAAACTACATTCTGCAAGTTTAGTGGGAATCGATAGGGTACAAAGCCATGATAAGGATGTGTTGGGAAAGGAAAGATAATTTCTTCTTTTTCCAATGGCTGTTTTGGTGGTAATAGGGAAGACACATTCCTCATCCAAAATGCAACAGGTTTCTAAAACAATGTGTGTTGCCCATGAGCTCTTCAACTGTTATTCCCTGACTGTGCCACTAAGTCAAATGCCATTAAGCACTGGCCTGCAGACATTGCTCTGTAGGGATTCCTGTGCAGAGAAAGTCAATAGGCTTTCACATTCATAAAGACATAACAAAACTCACCACTTCATTATAATGTTGCAGAATGACCTTGAGAGCTCCTGCCTGTGAAGAGAGTGGTTTATGGAAATACACGTTTCAGTACACCCTACTATGTTCTGCACAGGTGAGTAATGGATAACAAGAGTGCCCCACCCATACCTGACCAAAGAAAGCCTCACCAGGAAGACAACTCTAGCACCTTTCTAAATTTATAGCATAAGATAAGCATCACTGGATGCAGCAGCATTTTCTTCTATGGCTACACACCAAACTTGCTGGCTTCTGTGAAATTTGAGTAAATGAAATTTCATCTGTCCTCCTGTTGCACATCTCCCCAGGACCACAGCTGCCTCTTTCCTCTTGGGCTAGCCGAGTATAAAGCAGCATGGAGCTGACTGTCACAGAGTTCTCTCTTGGATGAGCATCTTCATGAAAGGAGCCCAGTGTTTCAGCCATGCAGGTCTTCTCTATGTTCTTACATACTAGCCATTTTTGGCAGCTCTTATTTCCTTAGTATTCATTAGATTCTTTAACACTGAATACATGTATATTGTTTAGTGAGAATAGTTAAGGATGGCAACATTATTTCTGATATTTGAAACTATTATCTTTCTTTTTCAAAGTCCAGGGACATCACGTGTGTAAATCAGATTCAAAATGATTGGATAATTATTTCTTGGGTAACTCAGAATGGGTCTGTATCATTACATCAGCTAAATACTGGGCATAAACAGAGATGAGAACACCTGGCATCTGGAGACATTGGTCAAAAGCCTTTGTAAAGGGTGGCTGCTTTAAGTCAGAACTCATTTGAATAGTCAGTCAACAATGAAAGGATAATTTGAAAGGCAGTTAAACTTAACCCCTAAAGCCACAATTTGCAATTAGCATGGCTTATTTGGAGGAAAACAAATTATTCCACATGAGTCATTATCTTCATTTCAGGAAGATTTCTCCCCTTCTCTTGAATCCAATCAAGTCTTTAAAAATTACTGCATAAAATAAAATTGTAGAAGGATTAGACTTGTGGGTTTTCACTACTGTTTTCTATGATAAGTATTTTCCTTATTATATTTAAATTGGTTTGCATTTCTTTAAGGAATTGTTTGCATGCTGAGAGTCCAATCATGAAACCATAAACAGCCAGGGTGACATTTGCTAGATGTTCATGCTGCAAACACAATGAAAATTTCCTGATTCACTCATGGAAGGAAAAGACATTATCAGAAACTCAGAAAAAAGGTGATGTAATAAGTATTTTGGGAGAGAAAGTATAACAATATTATTCTTATAGTACACATCATGGTGACTTAATATACTGCATCTCATTAAATAATATTGAAACAAAATTGTCCTCAAACGTTTATGAACCTATCAATATAACTTAAAAAGACAAAAGGCAAACAAAACTAAAATAATTCAGTCAAATATTAAAAATTATTTCACATTATTTCAAATTTTAAAATAAATTGATGTATGATATATTAGTTTATAAATGTTTCAAGACCAACAAGAAGGTGCATTCTGTCTAAGTTTTTATTTATGCCATGTTGAAATTTAATATCATGTACTTTGAATACTCTTGCTAGTTAGGATATGTAATATATATATATATATATATATATATATATATATATATATTTTGCATCGCCAACACAAGAACTTTCACAACTGCAAATAATACAAATTATGTCCTTCATCTTTCAACTGAACATCTTAAAACTTAGCTTCTGCTCCACAATACTCTCTGCATCTTGTTTGTGTTTGAAGAAACTTAAAAATAAAGTTATGTGAAATACCTAAACTCAAATGAAATGGAAATGGCACACAAATAAGTAGTGGGTCAGCATTATCAATTCCTATATTCAGCAGACTGAATAAAATTAAGAAAGGCTTTGACTGATATGAGGAATTGTTTTTCAGAAGTTAATAAAAAAAGAATATGGTAGGAAAATGCTATAAAATATTGTGCTTTGTTTAATTTAAAAGATCAAGTCATTTTTAGCATTTAATTTTCAATTCACAAATTAAAAGTCCATGACAAAATATAGTTCTAGAAGCAGTATTATATTAAAACAAATCTTAATATTTAGTAAGAATAGGTCACTGGAATTTTTATTACAAAAATCTGAGGTAAAGATGGTTTTCATTGTCAAGTAGAAGAAATAATAGGGATGTATGATATGTGTTCATATAAACAAAGGCATGAACTAAGGGAAAAATCTTACTGGATGGCTGGGGCATCTCAAATGAATTTGAGACAATGAGATGACAGTAAGCAAGGACAATATATACAATACTGTCTTGCTTATTTATTCCATTAGAAAGAAAAGTTCACATATTTTTACACCAAAGAATTAATGCAATAATTTTTATCTTGACAGTTTTCAAAAGTTAATGTGATGTGCTACTATGTATGTCAACAGAAATTGTCTAATCAGTAGGTATCGTACAAATTCAGTATGATTAACTATTGATCTCATCTAGGTTTGTTTAGATTAATAGAGCATCTGATGTATTAAGATTTCACAATTGACATACAATTTATTGAGATGCAAAGTTGAAAGACTGCTTTATTCTATCCTTAAAATATAGAGACATGACACGCCAATAAGACATTCTTATGAACCTGGAGAAATGGTTTTCTGCACTGCTTCTGTGAATTTTCCACATTTGTCCTTTCTAACCATTTACCAAAAAGTTCGGAGAATTTATCCTCTGTGGCAATCCACTTTGCCTCTACCAGACTTTGCTGACCTATACACCACGTTCATTCTGAGACACTTCTTCAAGAGCCTTGCTTGCCGACCGTCAGGCAGGCAACCTAGACTCCTCCATAACTTTTTTCCAACCACTACCAAAAGTGCTACCCATACTAGTTCATAACTATGTCCAGAACATTGAGTCTACCACACCCTTTCTTCAAAACATCTTCTCAGTTCTACATCTAGTGCATATCCTTATACTGGACAGTCCCACAAAGTTTCCCTAACTTACAGGATTATACCACGATACATATATTGTGAATATCAGACTGAAACCCAAAATGAAGAATTTAAAAGAACAATCAAAAACTTCAAGAAGGAATCCAAGGCGTTTAAAGAAGGCACAAAGAATAGCTTGATGAAAGTATAACGAACAAGTGCCTGAGTGATGCCCAAGATAGCATAAACATTTGGACTTGAGTTTTGTGCATGGTGATAGATATTCTATCTTACACCTGCAAGAATGGCCAAAATCAAAAACACTTATGACAACTTATGCTGGAGAGGTTGTGGCATAAGAGGAACACTCTTGTATTGCTGGTACACCCCTTTGGCAATTTCTCAGAAAATTAGATAACAACTTTCATCAAGACCCAACAATATGGCTTTTGGGTATATACCCAAATGATGCCCAATCATACCCACAAGGACATGTGCTCAACTATCTTTAGAGCAGCATTGCTTGTCATAGCCAGTACCTGAAAACAACCTAAATGCCCCTAGACTGAAGAATGGATAAGGAAAATGTGGTACATTTACACAATGAAGTACTACATAGAAGTACTACTACAAGATGTCATCAAATAATAAAATAAAATAAAATAATGACCTCTTGAAATTTGCAGGCAACTGATAGATAATGAAAACATCATATTGAGTGAGGTAACCCAGACCCAGAAAGACAAATATCATATCTACTCACTTATAAGTGATTTTTGAACATAAAGCAAAGAAAACCAGCCTACAATTCACAATTCCATAGGTCCTAGACAACAGTGAGTACTCTAAGAGAGACATATGTGGACATAATCTACATGGGAAGTTAAAAAAGACAAGATCTCCTGGGTAAATTGGTAGCATAGAAACCATGGGAGAGGTAGAAGGGGAGGGGAGAGGAAGGAAGGAGAGCACAGAAAAATGTAGAGCTCAATAAAAGCAATAAAAAGACAGCATAAATATAAGACCGATGGGAATGACAAAGACAGATAGGATTTGAAAATTTCTAAAAAGATATAGAAATATTGAAGTGAACTCAAGCTGAAATGAACATGAAACTGAAAAACTCAATAATCCTACTAGAAAAATCCCGAGAAAGTCTTATGAGTACAATGTACCAAATAGAAAGTGGAATATTCAGACTAAAAGTTAAACATAGAGGACTTAGACAATATAAGAAACAAATAAGTAATAAAAATGTAGAAACACATACATGGATATTGATAAACTCTGAAAAACCATGAATGACCAAATATTACAATTATAGGAATATATGAGAAAGGAACAATTGGAATATATGAAAGAGAACATATTTGCAATAAGGTCACTGAATCAAACTTTCCAAAGTAAGGAAAAACATACCTATGATACAGATATAAGAAGAATATGAAACAACAAATAACAATCCCTTAAAGGAAACCACCATGTCATGCCATAGTTAAAGTACTAAATATACAAAACAAAAGGAATCAAAAGTTTTGAGAGAAAACACACAAATCAGACATGTAAACCCCATCAGAAGAGTTACTGATTGCTCAGTGGAAACACATAAAGTAAGAAGAACCTGGAAAAATGAAGTCTAAAATACTCTGACTGCCAACACAAAATGATCTTTTATAATTGAAGTGAAAATAAAACTTCCAATGATTAAAAAAAGCTAAAGGAACCTATCTCCAGGAGACTGACACTAAACAAAATAAAAAAAAAAAAAAGCAGTGCATCAAACTGAAGAGAGGAATCTTCAGAGTCAAAAATCTACAAAAAGAAAACAAATGAAGCTGAAATTAACAAATCATAAAATGCGAATGAGAACACAAACAGCAACAAAGTTAAAAATTATTTTAATCAACATACACTGTGCGATAACATCTTTGAATAATAATGGTCTCATCTGCGTGGTGGTGGTGTACACCTTTGATCCTAGAACTCAGGAGCTAGAGGCAAAAAGATCTCAGTGAAAGGATGGGGGAAAGTACACGAATCAAATATGACCAGGAAGCAAGCGAACATTGTGGCAAACAATGGCAACAACTGGGAAAATAGGCTTCAAACAAAAACTAATCAGAAGACAGAAAAGACCCTTCTTAAATATAAATGCACCAAAATTTGGAGCACCTACTTTAGTAAAAAGAATACTACTAGACTTAAAGATACAGTTTAACACCAATTATTTAATAGTATATGATATCAATACTTCAATTAATTAATTAGACCAAAATAAATAAACACAATAATTAAATGAAATCTTATAATAAATGTACTTAAAAGTTATTTCTAGGCTATTCTACCAAGTAAATCTTAACTAATTCAAAATATTTGAAACAAGTCCATGTGATATCTTTTACTATAGAAAGAGTTTTAGCAAGTAGAAAAACTAATGACAATTAAACAATTCATTACTTAATAATGAATGAGTCAAAGAAGAAATAAAAATATTTCTGTAACCAGATGAAGATGAAAACAATACAACAGAGCCTCTAGTATATGTTAAAACCAGTCCTAGAACAACCTTTATTTCCCTACCTGCCTACGTTAGACATACAGAATGAAGACAAATACAAATAAAGAATTTGAAAATAAACAAGGACAAGAGGAACATAAACCTAGCAGATGGCAAAAAAAAATAATGAAATACAGGGCAAAAATTAATTAAGTAGGATTAAAGAAAAATATAAAAGTATTAATAAATCCAAGAAAGATTCTTTGAAGATATAAACAAAGTCTATAAAAACTCTGTTCAACTAATCAAAGTAAACCAAGATAGTAGAATCAGAAATCAGTGCAGAATAATTGCTACACTCACCAAAAAAGTTCATAATATTGTAAGGGAATATTTATAAACTGGTACACCATTAAGTTGAGAAACCTAAAAACAACAATGACTTTCTAGGCTTAGCCAAAACACCACAGTTAGACCAAGAAGAGATCAGCAGTCTAAACAGATACATGGCAAATAAGACTGGCATAGCAATAAAATACCTCTGAACTGAAAAACATCCCAGACCCAGATGGATTCAGATCAGAACACTTCTAGGCTTTCGATAAAGGCTATAATCAATCCTTCTTAAACTATTTTTAAAATAAAATGAGGAGTGCTTCAACACCTTTTTCAAAGCCAGCATTACTGTATTACCAAAACCAGGTAACAATACAACAATAACAACAACAAAAGAAAACTACAGGGCAATATCCTTGAATATATTTGAATATACCAAGTATATTCAAAAATATTCAGTAGAGTGCTTATAAACTGAATATAGGTATATGTCAAGAATATTATCTGTGCCCAACTCTGCTTGTGCCCAGAGATATAGGGATGCTTCACCATACACAGTCATGGGATATAATAAATTGCAAAAATATATCTAAATACAAAAAAAATCCCAAGATTATATCAATAGATGTAGAAAAGGCCTTTCACAGAATATAACATGGTCTCATGATAAAGATCCTAAAGAGTAGAGAGAGGGACCATACCTAATCATAATGGAGGATATATATGACAAACATACAAGTATAAATCTTAATGAAGAAACTTTTGAAGGAATACCATTAAAATTTTGAATAATATAAAGTTGTCCACCAATCCTATTCTTTTTTAATATAGTGCTCAAAGCACTAAATGGAATAATAAGTAGATAGAATTTAAAGGGAAGCAGACAGAAAAATTAATTAAATCATCTTTACTTGCCCATGGTAACATATTATATATAATAAATTCCAAAAATTACACCAGAATAGGTCTACAAACAATCAACAATTTCAGCTATACCAAAAGAAAAAGAAGGGGAAGAAATTTTAAGAGAAAATGTTTCATATGATAGGGAAGTTGTTAGTATGAGTTCTAAAGCAGTTTCTGAAAACCTGCCTTTATGTAGTAAATCCTATGCCAACTACTAGGGACACATCTTAGGTATAGTGAAAAATATTAAATACTACTCTAGAAAACATTTACTTAATGAAAAAGGCATTTATGGGAGAATTCAGAGACATCTATGAAGGAAAAAACACACCAAAATGTAAAATATACGTATAAAAACAATGTCATAACAATTTTAACAGAAAATATAGATTGATTAAAAGTCAGAAACTGTGTCACTGTGTTAAAATACAAGATTCAAGTGCATGTTATCTACACCAGACACATCTTAGATACAAAGACAAATGAAGTTTTGCTTGAAAATTACATAAAATGTTACCTGGCTTCATGCATGCTACGTAAGAGCTCTACTGTTCAGTTATAGCCCTAACCTCTTTAAAAGATTAAGTAGATTAAAAGTTTCAAAAGATGTATGGAGATAGGACCCATCAGATCACAAGAATTAGTATAATATCAGAAAAAAAGACACTTCAAAATAGACATTATGAGAGTTAAAAGTGAAGCATTTATAGTAATACAAAAGTCAGATCAGCCAGAGAACTCAGTGTTTACTACTTAAGACAAAGTTAAGACCCAGAAAGCAGAATTGACATCAATGGTGGGACTTGGATGTTTTATCTATAAGCCCTGAACATCTAAGAATAAAATTGCTGAAAAGGCCTGAAAACACCCACAGTAGAACATTTCTTCCCAAATACTTATTGAACATTCTCCAAAATAAACATTAAACTGCAAAACGAACTTAAATATGATTATGAATATTAAGATAATATACAATCTGTTGACCCTCATTGAAATAAAAGGAGATGAATGATGCTTTGGAAAAGAGAAAAAAATTTAAAACTCACAGCTATGCAGAAAATAACTAAAAAAGCATGTGTCACTACTGCCAGGGCCATAATGAACTGAGTGACTGTACTGAGGCCATAGTGACTTCCTTGCCTGAACTATGGCCCAGGACAATGTCTGGGACTCTGGGCCTGTTCCTTAGTCTACTTCAGCAGGAGAGCTATTCCAGCCCCACCCTTCCAATAGGATGAATCCATAATGCCAGGGAAAAAAATCACAACGGGGGACCAAAGCAGAAAAGCATCTCATAAATTTCCATCCAGACATGGGAAACAAAGAAAATGAATAACAATGCGGCAATACTCTAAATCCCCAAAGCTTATTCCCTGTGATACACTTACTCCAGTAAAGCTACAAACCTTATGTTTCCATACCCTTTCAAACGAGTATCGTCTGTCAAAAAACAAAGTTTTTGGTTGGACACTTCCCATCCAACCTACTATGCTATTTCGAGATGTAGATATGACACAATCTAGATTAAGATCCCATCACATATTCTTATAAAACACACAATGAAATAAAAGTTTAGAGTGTATATTTCATGTGATAAAATAATTTTATATGCCATTTAGTTTCTAGAAAGCAAAATTATTTTTGAAAAACATAGCACTAAAATTGTGCTTGTAATGCAGCAGTAGAGTCTTGCCTGGCATGTATGAGATATAATCTGAATTCTCAGCACCTGAAGGAAAATAAAATAGAATGAAAAACTACCTGAGATGGGAAAGAATTAAGGATTCTTGAAGAGGGAATCAAATGGATGTAATTCAAGGAAAGAGAAATAGTTATCAAATTTAGTGTGTGGTGGCAAATTTATGAAAAGAATTGTGTGAAATAAAATGGGCATATTGAACATAAGATTTGTGGACTAGAGTATAAAATTATTGAATAACTGGACAATGATTAAAAAGCCTAGAGCTTTTATCATCTCTATATGAGGTACATCTAGAATATTCTCTTTGAGTTGGTAAGAGATCAGTCTTGTTATTAAAATCCATGTTACTGAGTCACATAGCATGAGCACTCATCATTAACTTCAGCCACCTCCCCAAATCCGTCCTCTTTACCACTGTTCTGCTCTCAACAGCTAGAGCTCAGCTGTCTGATTTCGGCAATCTGAGACACTACAATGTCTGGCTTTCCTTCAACAAAATAATTTGGAAGCCTTCTACACTACCAGAGATGACTGGGTTTCATATTTCTATAACATAATTGTATCCCTTTATGTGTGTGTATGTATACATATGTGTGCAATTGTGTTTTTATACATTTGCTCTTTGACATTTAGATTAATTTCATAATAAGAAAGTATTAGTGACTGCAACTTGGTTTTTGACACACTAATTTCCTTTCCATATGTACCCAGCAGTACTAGAATTTCTAGATTTTGCTTAGCTCAGTGAGAGGTTGTACAAGTGGCCTCTCCTGATTAATGTCAGAACTCAAGCAGGAAACCAGGGGACTCTAGGCAGCCAAGCAAATGAGTGCATTTTGCACAACAAGGCTCTTTTTATTATATACATCTCCTTTGATAACAGTTACCGATTTACAGTTCAGCAGAGAAGCCTGCTTCATGGGCAGAATGTTCAAGGTTATATAAAGCACAGCAATGTTATTTGTCTTTAGAAAAATGTCTGAGGTATGGATTATCATTTACCTTAAATAATCTCTAGAAATGAAGAGGATCACAGGCATTCTTGTGTTTTTCCTCACATTCGTAGAATATCCAAATTCTTTTCTTCAGAAATACCAACATTGATGTTCCCATGGTTGTGCCACAAATTGTTTATATCCTCACATACTCTTACTTCAAATCCAATGATTCTACTTGTAAATTTTTGAGAAACCTCCATAATAACTGTCCCAATTTAGTAATTTCATACCTTTTCATGCTCTTCTTTCCCAGAAAGTTAATGGCATGTTCCATCAGTTTGATAGAATAATAAAAAGAAACTTAACATCTTATAATTAAAATCTTAAATTATGTGCTTAATTTAGCAAAACATTTTTTAACTCTCGAAACAGAAAATAAGTTGCATATTTTCCTAAAATAATGGCATTAAGGTTGAAATTTTTAAAAATTTAGTACAACATAAAATACAACAAATCTATGAAGGTCTGTGGATTATAAGTTTTTAGTAAACTTCAAATGATGCTTACTTTTTAATATTATCAACAATGATGTCATTATAACACTACAAAATGCTAATTATTTCAAAATTAATCATTTTAAAATTTTAATGCTACTTTGTATTCTGTGAAATAGATACATTATGCAAATTCCTTCAAAACTAGATTAATACAGTAATCAATGTCTGATTTAGAAAATTATTGAACCTTACAACTAACTTAAACAAAAATATTTTAACTTTCCTATGCTTTTAGCATAATGGTAAGCAAAATCTTAGTAAGTGATGCTGCATATACTACTCCAAGAAACATGTATGCTATAAGCCATGACCAATTACAATTCAGTGTTTGTTTAGCCATCATCATAGCAGATGACCTTGCAATAACATCTATACCTAGGGAGAAATAAGAAAAATAATTAGAAAGTGAGCTTATGATTTTAAATACCATGTTCATCATTATATGAGTGAGTCTAAAGGTGTATCTAAATTCTTAGACATTATTACCTCATCCATAATTTCTCTTATAATTACTGACTGTTGATTGTATCTAGTTAGCCTTAAGAGTAAATGTTGGATGATAGTAAGTGACATGTAAATACACCCACAACCTGAGATAACTCCTTGAGACAATCTAGTTTGTAAATACAGTATCATACCAGTTTAACTCTCTAATGATTCCTTCGGAATGACAAATCTTGCCTTAAAAGAGTTATTTAGATG
>NW_004949135.1:3050623-3051042 GCF_000317375.1 Microtus ochrogaster | reverse complement strand
CACATTTCCACTTTGTCTGATGGTCAGAGAGTTCTGGAGGTTGTTCTAATGACCGACAAGCATAGTTGGACATCACAACTTAAAATGTGATTGCTTGGCTCTATTAACATTAAAATAGCTCATTCATGTAGGTCTGTAATTCTGCTCCTTCTTTTGTAACTTAGGTCACCAAGATAGGTGATCTAGAGCAGCTTCACTACCTAGAAAACAGAATGCTAATGATTTGATGTCTCAGAGTGATAAAGTGATTCGAACTCACTGGAATACTTTCTATGGTTTCTCTCCTGTTATGTTTTATGCGTCTTCATATTTTTACTAGTATTTCTAAGTTATCATGCTCCTACCCTGGCAATATGTATTTTTGTCAAGGCTGGTGCCGAAATGTGGGACTGACCGGTTAATCCCAAATTACACAGAAA
>NW_004949135.1:3042112-3048577 GCF_000317375.1 Microtus ochrogaster | reverse complement strand
GCTTAAGAATCTAAGCTGTGACATTCCTAGGTTAACTTTTTGCTTTTTGAGCGTGTATCTTTTCTCGGCTAACTCTCGCACCTGGACTAACCCATTTCCAATCATATGTGTTGCACCCCAAGGTGCGCTTACCGGGAAAATTCTAACCTACGTCCATCCTGGGTCGGAGCTTCATCGCGTGTGCCTCAGAGAGCAGAGCTCTCGCCTCTGCCTGCAAGAGTGGAGCATCGTGTTTCTCTGAGGCGTCTGCCCCTAAAAGAAGAGCTGTCGAGTCTCTGAGCTCACTTCCTCTTCCTCCCAGCGTCTGCTCCTCCCACCTATGTTCTAACCTATCAGGTCAAGCAGCTTCTTTATTTAATCAACCAATGACCTTCCTCCATCAAGGACCCTCACAAGAATCCATGTACACATATATACTTTACTAAAGTACTTCTTTATTCTAATAATACTTAACATCTAAATGACTCTTTTAAGAGAAGATTTATGGAGACGTGAGTAATGAGTGCTTGAAAATAAATAATTGATAATAAAAAAGGAAAGACAGGGGAAAATCAGGAGTAAAACTGTAAATAGTTGTAAATATGGGGCAAGGAAATAGTTTTCAATTATCAGTACAGTTGCTTAGATGTATTTTGATAACTAGAGGAGCTAAAATTGAGCAGAAACAAAGGTAGAGATATTTAGAACTTGTAAATAATGCATTCCCGCCCCTGCAATGGCGGCTTGTCTGCCACCACCTTCTGTCTGCTCCGGGACTTAGAGAGGCTAAAATATGCCCTTGACTTCATCACTGCAAAACATGGTGCTGTGGTAACCCAGCTGCAGCCTCCAATACTGCTGGGCAGGTGGAAAGACTGAAGGGAATACAGCATTTGACCTAGCAATGGCCTGAGTTACCGCTGAGACTGTAGCAGTCCATGCACACGTGCTATACAGATAGTCTGACCCACACTAAGTGGTGAAGCCAGGAAAGGCAGGAGACAAAAAAGTTTAAAGGACCCCACAAGTCAGTACCCTGAGTTGTTCTATGGAAATGTCTAGAGGCTATTTGGCCCATTAGCCAAGGAGCCTATATGGGTATATCTACGGCTTTTAACAGATGAAAGGACTCGGGGATTCTCCTAATTTTATGATTATAAAATTTAAAATAAAAAAGCATGGCGTAGCTATACCCGCCTAAGCTTGTGAATGCAGTGGTCTCAGAGCACTATAATGACGGACATCTGAGAGTCTGTAAAGTTATCAGCCACCTCTAACATTGACCTCTGATGAGACTGTTAAATGTAAATAGCATGGTTCATGCCCAGGCAGAGAAGGCAATGAAGGACCGGCCGCCTGGTCCCAAGTACCCAGGCAGGACAGCCAAGTGGAAAAGGGACCATGGCAAGCGCCCGGCTGTGCAGCTCAGCTTTAGCCATGAGCCTAGCCTGACCAGACAGTCAAGCTGCATAAAAGAGTCTGTGAAATGTAAATAAGAAAGTTAAATATGCTTTTTATGCTTCTTTGTCAAAAATCAAGTGTTCATTGGTGTGTGGATTGATATCCAAGTCTTCAATTTGGTTACATTGGCTTTCCTGTCTGTTCTTATGTCAATACCAGGCTGTTTTCAGTACTGTAGCTCTGTAGTAGAATTTGAAATCAGGAATTGTGATTCCTCCAGAAGTTCCTTTATTGTACAGGATTGTTTTGGCTATCATGTTTTTGTTTTTTTTTTTTGTTTGTTTGTTTGTTTGTTTTTCCTTATGAAGTTGAACATTTTCTTTTGAGGTCAGTGAAGAATTTTGATGGGCATTGCATTAAATTTGTAGATTGCTTTTGGTAAGACTGCCATTTTAATATGTTCATTCTACCTACTCAGGAGCATGGGAGAACTTTCTATTTTCTGTTCTCTTCTTCAATTTCTTTCTTCAAAGATTTAAAGATCTTGTCATACAAGTCTTCCTCTTGTTTGGTTAGAGTTACTCTGAGATAGTTTATGTTATTCTTGGCTATTGTGAAAGTTGATGTTTCTCTGATTTCTTTCTCAGCCCATTTAGCATCTGTATAAAAGATGGGCATTTAGGATGTTTCCAGGTTCTGGCTATCACAAATAATTTTGCTATAAACATAGTTGAACCCATGACCTTGTGATCTGATTGAGCATCCTTTGGGTATATACCCAAAAGTGTATTGCTGGGTTTTGAGGTAGGCTGTGGCCTAATTTTCCAAGAAATCTCCATAGCGGTAACCAAAGTGACTGTACCATTTTGCACTCCCACCATCAATGGAAGAATGTTCTTTTTTATCCCAGATCCCCTCCAGCATAAGTTGTCATCAGAGTTTATGATTTTGACCATTTTTACACTTATAAGACGGAATCTCAGAATTGTTATGATTTGCATTTCTCTGTCATCTAAGAATTTTGAACATTTCCCTAAGTGTCTTTCAGTCATTTTAGATTGATCTGAATTTTCTGTTTATGTCTGTACCCCATTTTTTATTAGATTATTTGTTATTTTGATGAGCAATTTCCTGAGCTCTTTGTATATTTTGGAGATTAGTCCTTTGATGTGGGGTTGATTAAGATCTTTTTCCATTTTGGAGGCTGCCATTTTATCTTGCTGACCATGTCCTTTGCTTTACAGAAGCTTTTCAGTTTCAGGAGGTCTCATTTATTAATTGTTTCTCTCAGTGTCTGTGCTACTAAAGTTATATTTAGGAAGTGGTCTGCTGTGCCAATGTATTCAAGGGTACTTTCCACTTTTTCTTCTATGAGGTTTTATGTTGAGGTCTTTGATCCATTTGAACATGAACATTGTGCATGTTGAGAGCTATGGCTCTATTTTCATTCTTCTACATATTGGTATCTAGTTATGCCAATACCATTTGTTAAATATGCTTTCTTTTTTTCATTTTCCAGTCAACTAGGAAGACTTACAGCTTGGATTAGAAAGATAGCTTACAAACTTTTAATAAGACATACAATGGCAAAGATTTTATTTAAAATTTCCTATGGGAGACTGAGCCACTAAGTAAAATTCTTAAAGGAAACAATGATCCAAACTCCAATAGACAGCTTACAGAAGTTGTCAGACAGGTATTCACCCAGGTATAATATGCTATACAGAAAGAGCAAGTACATTATATTAATTATGGTCAGCTTTGGCAATAACATATATTATCTACAAAACTTACTCCTACAGTGGTTTTATGGCAAAATGGTCCACTTTTATAGCTGTACCTTCCTGTTTTGCCAATTAAGGTATTAAACCTTTATTTTGAAGCAGTAGCTAACTTAGCACAGAAGATCAGAATGAAATATAGGAAATATTTTGGCAGGGAACCAGCTATGATCAATCTTAGTATAATCTTACTAAGTATAATCTTATACTAAGCAAGAGATTAATTGGTTATTTTAAAATAGTGATTCTTGGACAATTGCATTTGCTCAATTTAAAGGCCAGATTAATAATCTTTTCCCAACTGATTGTTGCTGCAATTTACACAAATATAGTCCTTTATTTTTTCCTAAAGTTGTAGCAAAAGATCCCTTAAAGGATGCTATGCTAAATTTTACAGATAGTTCTTCCAATGAAAGAGCTGCATATGTTGTTAATGGTAAAAAGGAATTGTGGAACATGCCCATGGCTCTTTGAAAACAATTTAAAAGAATAAAATCAGAAGAATTAAGAATTGCCACATAATGCCTTAAGTCATACACCTTTATAGATGCACGAGAGTAATCTTCCATGGACAGATTTTGGCGTGATTGCACAAGGTGACCATTGGTAATGCAAGGTGAAAAAACTCTAACTCTGAAACTCTGAATTATGGAAAAGACCTGACCCTTTATTAATTTGGAGCTGAAGATATATTTGTGTCTTTTCATAGGAAGAAAATAAAGCTCGATGAGATTGCATATATAGTAGAGGATACCAGCGCTGATGACAATGTAACTGCTGATGACTTCATAGGAGAAGCAGAAAGAGGTTCCTGAACCTGTGATCCTGACCTCCTCGTACCATGATGCTACAGACCAAGAAAAGGAATACATGATCTGCTGGACCAAGCTTAGGAAGCATGCGGCCAGCTTGCTGCCACCATTCTGTGCAGCACGAAGTTGGCTGTATTTGGAAACTGGAGACCCACACTGCCACTAAGGCCGTTCTTGCTGCTGCCTCATTTCTGATAACAGCTTGCTGCTGTCTGATAAGGGAAAAAAAGATCATGGCAATGACTGGTGATTTCCAGCCTCTTGATGGGCTTGCTATATAGACTTGCAGACCAAGGGAGTCCTGTTTACCTTGGAGCTGACCAGAAATGCAGGCGGGACATTTGACTGTTTTACTCATTGGGATACAGAACTTCTTTTGTCAGTATGGTATTCAATCTGCTGCTGAAATATTAGACCTGAGAACTAAGATCTCAATTTCCCCTCTGGGAAAAATAGACATGTTACAAAGAGTGACTGAAGCCCCTCTTTAAATATGAGGAATGTAATCTAAGGGATTGTTTGCTGGTGCTGATAAACTGTACAATTACTTAAAAACGGCAATGCAGCTCCAAAGCTATAGAGAAACGCTGTTTCAACCCCCCCCCCCCAAAAAAAAGAAAATAGCAGTGAGGAGAGAGGTTGGACTTTCACCCATAAGAAAAACCTTTTCTTGTCTTTTGATTAGAATGGATTTAAGAGAATTGTGATGTGACTGGTTGTATGTTTATTCCTAATTTCCACTCTAGGATTATGATATAGTTATAATATTTATAACTGTTTTAGTTTACCATAAAATGTTAGGAAAAGTTTGACATTTCCTATGAGTACTTGGATTTAAAAGATTTGATAAGAAATTTAGATTTTGATACAACAAAAAATTAAGAAACACTCTAGACCATCTGGAAATGGCATTCTGAACCCTGGTGATCCTCCTCTACTTTAATTAGGAGACTATAGCCATTAGGAGCATTTTTATTGACAGAACATTATCTGATTGCAGATGAACTCTCTTAACAAAAAATTGGCTCAGAGACACAGAGCCCAAAAGTATTTTCTCCTTAATTTTGTTTACAGAGGTCAGCAGTCATTGCTGAGTTTGATCCTTTTTTTCTCCCAGGGCATAAGACATGGGCATATATGACTATAATACGTAATATAATACCAAAGACGGATAAGGCTGGGAAACGGAAAAGTGTTCACCTAAGGCAGACACGAACATCTGTCCTGTTGTAGAAGACAGGCTTTATTAAAATTAATAAAAAGGGAGGAAATGTGGAGGCTGAGAAACATGGACCAATTTCTACCTTGTCTGGCAGTTAGAGAGTTTTTTGTTGTTGTTGTTGTTGTTGTTTTTAAATATTTATTTATTTATTTATTTATTTATTTATTTATTTATTTATTTATTTATTATGTATACAATATTCTGTCTGTGTGTATGCTTGCTGGCCAGAAGAGGGCACCAGACCTCATTACAGATGGTTGTGAGCCACCATGTGGTTGCTAGGAATTGAACTCAGGACCTTTGGAAGAGCAGGTAATGCTCTTAACCTCTGAGCCATAAAGCTGCTCAAATGATTGGCAAGCATAGTTTGATGTCCAAACTCAGGACTTGATTATTTGGCTCTTTTAACATTAAAATAGCTACAGGTCCATGCCATTCTTACAGGTGGTCAGGATATACAAATGTACTTCTGCTCCTTCTTTTGTAACTATGAGGTCACCTGAGGAGGGGCAGCCTTCAGAATACATGGTCTAGAGCAGCTTTGCTACATAGACAACAGATGCTAATGATTTGATTTCTCAAAGTGATAAGGCAATTGACTGTGTGAGTTATCCTTTGTATCATGTTAATAAAGTCTTTTGTTACCTTCTCCCAATTTACAATGGGTATAAAAACTGGGGAAAAAATAAATGCAGGTTTACTATTCCAGTCACTGGAATACCCTCCCTATACTTTTTGTGGTTTCTGTCCTGTTATTTTTTTTTTTATGCATCTTCACATTCTTTACTAATATGTACTAAACTCCTACACTCCTACCCTGGCAAGAAGTATTTTTGTCAAGGCCAATCCCTGACAGACCTTTCTATCTGTGTGATATCACATGTCTAATTCCAGAACTTAGAAAGTAGGGCATTCAGATCTCTGCCAGATGGAGGTCAATTTTGTCTACCTAGAAAGACCGGCTGGGATGACATAGTGAGAACTTATCTAAAAAGATAACTTTAACATGATATTTTTGTTATGTGCTTGTGTTTTTGTGGGGGTGCATGTATGCACCTTAATCTACTTGCCATGAGGCATAGGATACTCTGGAGCCAGCATTACAAGTGGTTATAAGACACCCAATATAGGTGCTGGGAATCTACATGTATCCTCTATAAAAGCAACTCTTAACTGCAGGCTTAGGATTTTGTATCTTTTTTTTAAATTTATTAATTTTATTTTTATATTTTATTTTTTTTATTTTTTATTTTTTTTTTGGTTTTTCGAG
>NW_004949135.1:3019126-3042012 GCF_000317375.1 Microtus ochrogaster | reverse complement strand
TCTGTAGACCAGGCTGGTCTCGAACTCACAGAGATCCACCTGCCTCTGCCTCCCGAGTGCTGGGATTAAAGGTGTGCGCCACCATCGCCCGGCTATATTTTATTTTTTTATTGAAAATTTTCAACTCCTCCCACTTCCCTCCCCAATCCCCACTACCCCTTCCCCTTCCTCTCCAGTCCAAGGAACAGTCAGGGTTCCCTACCCTATGGGAAGTACATAGGTCCAGCAAGGTGAGCACCCAAACAGACTAGGCTCCCACAAAGCCCGTCCATAGAGTAGAATCAAAACTCAGTGCCATTGTCCTTGGCTTCTCTGTGAGCCTCCACCGTCAGCCACATTCAGAGAGTCCGGTTTGATCACATGCTCCATCAGTTCCAGTCCAACTGGCCTTGATGATCACCCATTAGATCAGTCCCACCGTCTCAGTGGGTGACACAACCCTCGTGGTCCTGACTTTCTTGCTCATGTTCTCCCTCCTTCTACTCTTCATATGGACCTTGGCAGCTCAGTCCAGTGCTCCAATGTGGGTTTCTGTCTCTATCTCCATCCATCGCCAGATGAAAGTTCTATGGTGATATGCAAGATATTCATCAGTGTGGCTATAGGATAAGGCCAGTTCAGGCTCCCTCTCCTCTGCTGCCCAAGGAACAAGCTGGGGACTTCTCCTTGGACACCTGGGAACCCCTCCAGAGTCAAGTCTCTTACCAACTCTAAAATGGCTCCCTTAATTAAGATATCAACTTCCCTGCTCTCATATCCACCCCTCCTCCATTCCAACCTTCCCATTCCCGCAAGTTCTCCCCATTTCCTCTTATCCCCACCCCACCCCCACCTCCGTGCTCCCAACCCCTGTCCGGCAATCTTGTCCACTTCCAATATCCAGGACGATAACTATATGTTATTCTTTGGGGTCACCTACTTATTTAGCTTCTCTAGGATCACGAATTATAGGCTCAATGTCCTTTATTTATGGCTAGAATCCACTTATGAGTGAGTACATACCATATTCATCTTTTGGGGAAGATTTTGTATCTTTACCTGTTGCTACAGCTATTGTTTTGTCTACTCAGGTATTTCTCAATTTGTATTCTCAGGTTTCAAATCTAAAACACACTTAATCTAGAAGGCTTTTAGATACTAAAGGCCAATATTTATACCATTACTTTCTTCTCTGTTCAAGAGCACTTTCTAGTGCATCAGGCTCTTAATATTTTCTTTATAATTGTGATTTCTCTTAGAAGTTGCAGAAAAAAAATTAGCTAGAACTCCAGTTACTTTTAGACATAGCTATGTAATTTGTAAGCAATTTAATTTAGCACAAGGAGCAATGACAGTCTGTGTTTCTTGGAACTTAAACTATGTTTCATTTAGAACAACAAGGCTCTAAATCTGAGTTTCTTCAATTAGTGCTAATGTGACATAATGACAAAATTAGTCCAGAGGATGTTCAAAAGTTTAGAAATAAATTACGCTGGAGAAAAGTTTCAGATGGAAGAATACTAATTTTGTTGTACATTTTTACTATAAAAGCAAGTGAATGCATTCTCTCTATAATGACTGTAAAACTCATACACGTGTTACACAGTGTGGAACATAATCTTCATTGCTAACAATGATGGCATCTTTTTTTACATCTGTCCATTGCAAAGCATTCATACTTAAATTGAGAGCACAGGGACTAAACATTTGGCTTTCTACTTTAATAAAGGCAATAAACAGCATGCAATCCAAATTTAGAAAAGTGCCAAAAGAAGTTTCAAAGAGTGTAATAACAAGAATCATAAGTTTACTTAAAATGTTCAACTTTAACATATTAGGTAAAGAAACAGATTTTTTTAAGTGTACATTGTTTGCTTTTAAATTTTTAACTCACAGACAATGTGCAGAGTCTTATATCCTCTAAGTCATAATGTCACTGGAATCTGTTAATATTTGTGGTGGTTAGAAATATCCTCAGTAGGCTCAAGTATTTGAAAACTTGGTTCCCAGTTGGTGACACTGCTTGGGAGAATGATGTGGCCTTGATAGGGAAGTTAGTTGTTGGATGTGGGTTTGAGAGTTTCTAGCCTTAGTCTACTTCCAGTTCACTATCTGGTTTGGGTTGCTTGAGGATGTGATCTCTCCTTTTCTCTGAACACCTGATGCTGTGATTGCCATGGAATGTGTACTCTAACTGGAACTATAAAGCAAAATAAACTCTCCCTTATGTACGGTGTCATTTGCCATGGTGTCTTGTCCGTGCAGCAAAAGAGAAATTAATTCAATATTTATCATATTTTTCCTCATTTAATACTCTCTTTATTCAGCTTTATTATCCCTTTTTTGTGACCTAAAATAGCTGTCAATCTTGTCTACCTACTAAAAGATGGCAAAATCACTGAACATAGCCAGGTTCCTCTGCATTTCAATCTACCTCTTCTCCTCCTTATTTGTACATTTGCATGCAGTATGTATGTGTTCAAGAACTAATCACTAAAGCCACATGATGCCCTCCTGTCTTGATTTTTGAAAACTACTGCCATAAACATGTGTTGATAAGCTAAAACTGTATATGATCATCAATTTTTTAAACAATTCAGAAATAACCTAGAGAAGCAAAATACTGGTATTACATATAAATTAAAGAAACACTACTCATTACCCAAATGTTTGTCAAAGGAGTTTCAAACCTGAATAAGTCAAGAAAATATTTTCCCTTTTTTCAAATTGGAGAGTTTGGCCATCTTTAACACACTTGAAAATAAGAACATCTAGACAGTGGTGTTAGAACAGATTGTTGTACCAACGAGGCAATTTTCTAGGAAAGTTGTCAGATTCAGGGCTAAGCATTTTTGTCCACACTCGTGTTCCCTTGCAGGAAGAAATGTATGTTGCTAATTTTTGTTGTATCAGTAATGAAGCCGCTTGTTTGGGTTTATAACCAGTTTGCTCAGCCCACACAGATGGTGCAGAAGTAGATCTACAATAACCTTTGCTCCATCCACTAACACATTGCTTGCTGCAAATACAGATTCAAGAAAGATACATCGTGCTTGGCTTTTCAAACATTTTCCTCATCTCTCTACTATACCCAGCTATGAAAAAAAAAAGAATAAAGGTAGTTAGGGGGAAATAAATGTAGAAAGCATTGATAAATCTCACTATTTATTTATGCTAATTACTTGTAATGATTTTTTTCTTATACTGACTTTTTTGTATTTATCACTCAAATGGAAGCAGCAATGACCTGGAGTACTGCATTTTTTTAAAAAAATTCAGTTCCAATATTTCCTCAAAAGTCGTAATTGATATTTAAATAATAATGATTGTATATCTTCCATTTGAATGTAGTCAGATACGGGCTTTTCCTGGGGATGGGCTGTCACAGAGACATGCTCCTGGAAAGTACTTGTGCAGTCATCAAGGAAGTGTCAGAATTTGTGATTGACTTTTAAAGTTTGCTAACCTTTTCAGTACAATTGCTATTGTTTAATGACCTAATTTGCAACACTAGCTTGGAACATTTGGTTTAAATTCTTCAGGCAAATGCTGTTTTATTTACTGAGCTAAGTTCACCCCAGTGTTATTCTAGACAAAGAGAAGGAGGAAATGATCTGGCACACAAAGCCTTTTTCAGCATACGTTATTTAAAGATCCAGCTGAGAACATGAAGATGGTGAATCATTTACAGAAACTCAGCCAGTGTCTTCATACCCTATAGAAAAGAAGTAGAACTATGGGAATATATTTGGAGATAAAAAGGAATATGACAGAAATAATAAAAAGGGAGGTAAACTTTAAAGTGTGTGTGGGGTTGAAGTGTCCACAGTAGCCCTTTATAACAGCATGGGTTGGAATGGAGAATGAAGGCTTTCTCCTTTTTCTCTAATATAATCTCCCTACTTAAAGTTCACTGTGCTTTCCGTGAATAATGTATGTGTGCTGACATTCTTGGTGAGGACGAATAACACAAGACAAACTTTAATGAGCTTTAAGTAGGCAGTAATATTATGATCTACATTAAAAAGACTCCAGCAGAGTTTATGAAATTGAGAGCGATTATTTTGCTTTTGAAAATATCAGCACTTAACCTGAGTACAGCTAATTTCTTTTGCCATTATATTAAATATGAGAAAGATATTCTTTAGATGAATACTTTTGTATTTTACATATGCCCAAGCCTACAGACATGCAGCAAACATCACATTTGTAGAAATTTCCTCTCCGTGAAATTAATAATTAACCATATTTATGTTGTCTGACATTAAAGATAAAGATAGTGGCACAGTAGTACTTCAAGAATCAAGCAATGGGAAGCAATAAGAATAGTAAACAGTTACATTTTGAAAGTCACTGAAAAACTCTAATTGCGTTAAATTTTATTTTCATTTTCTTTCTTTCTTTTCTGTGTTCTGGTTTTTGGTTTATGATTTTTGTTTTGTTTTGTTTTTGAGATAGGGTTTCTCTGTGTAGCACCGGCTGCCTCATTTTGTAGACCAGGT
This sequence comes from Microtus ochrogaster, assembly GCF_000317375.1. Taxonomy (NCBI): domain Eukaryota; kingdom Metazoa; phylum Chordata; class Mammalia; order Rodentia; family Cricetidae; genus Microtus; species Microtus ochrogaster. The sequence continues at coordinate 3,037,531 of NW_004949135.1, read as the reverse complement.
TGGCCTCAAACTCTGCCTCTGCCTCCAGAGTGTTGAAATTAAAATCATTCCCCACAGCTGCCCTGATAGATCATATATTTAATACATGTTATATTGTGTTTTAATACTTGTATTTTGTGGGATATTGTCCTCTTTCATAAATGAATTTGGTATATCTTCTTTCCCTTGCTGTATATCGAAGAAAAAGGTAAAATAACAATTAAAACACATTGCTGGTATTAAAACATATATCTAAAATATAAATCTTTATTGTATTGAAAGGTTTGCAGTTATGAATCTTCTAATACACACTTAACTTAAAACCTGTATAATTTATCTAACTAATTCTTAAATTGTAGCTCTGTTATGATCTGCATATAACTTTCATTGGAGAGTTTTATTGTTTTTATTGTCATCTTAAAGCTGTAATTAAACACATGTCTTTATGGAAAGATCATTTGAATACTTAAGACATAGGTTTTACCATAACTACATTCAAGTGTCGATGGTAAGAACTTATTGTGGTTCACTCTGTTCCATCTGATACGGTTCATAGCAGTTTATTCCTGGGATCACATGATTGAGACACACAGGACAAACCCAATTATATAAAATGATTAAAAACAATCTCAAAAGCAATATTGAAAGCTTTTTTATTGTTTTGTTTCTTTTGTGTGTGTTTGTGTTATTTAAATGCATTATTTTAAATGTTTGTGTTGTTTAATTGGGTTTTATTTTTACTGGATTTTAGTCATTGTTATTATTTGCACATTTTTTGCTTTTTCTTATTTTTTAGTTTTAGTTCTTTTGTTTTGTGATGGGCTTTGGCCATTCCCACTGCCCTTAAGATACTTCTGCCTTATCCTTTCCAGGGCAAAGATTACATATATAAGAAATCATATTCAAATTTTAATGAACTGAGAAACCCTCAACATTTCCTAATATTTCCTCTGCATAATGTCTGACTTTGGGTCTGGGCTCCTGCTTCCACTTGCAGCCTTTGAATTGGAACAACAATCCCTCCCAGGCTGCTGAACATTAGGCGTCTGTGTAATAAAAGAGTTTAAGTTGAAAACCTCTTTTGAGTTAATCCCCTTGGAGATCAGGGAACACCCAAGGAGGAAAGTTTGTAGGAGAAAGAGGAGAAGGACATCAGGAGAACATGACCCACTCTATCAGCTAAGCATGGCTCACACAGCTCACAGAGACTGAAGTGGTAAGCGGGGGCATGTGTACACCTGTACCAAGTACTCTGCGTTTATGTTATGATTGTTAGGATGGTGTTTTTCTGAGTCCTGCAAGTAGGACCAGATGAGTCTTTGACTCTTTTGCCTGTTCTTGAGACTCTTTTCCTCGTGTTGTGTTTCTTGTGCAGCCTCAATAGAGCGCTTTGCCTTGTCATGCTGTAGCTTGTTCTGTTTGTTCTGTTTGGTTGTAGTCTCTTGGAGGCATGCACTTTCCTAAAGAAAAATTGTGGGGAAATGGATTGAAAAGAGGGTGAAGGGAGGAGGAACGGCAGGAAGAAAAACTGTAGTTAGGATGTTTTGTTTGGGAGAAGAATCTGTTTTCAATTGAAAAATAAATGAATAAACAAATGAAAGCAAGATAAAAATTCTGAGACCTATTCTTGATGGAGTATAATAAAAGTCCCAAACTGAGCCATCAAGATTTTTTTGGAGAAAATACTGATTTTTTAGTGCTTCAATTATTATTAATAGAAATAAATATTGATTTTTAGTGTCGCAATTATTTCTAGATGTGGTAGTTTGAATGATATGGCCCCAAAATCTTAGGCATTTGATCAACTGTGCCCATTTGTTGGCAGTTTGGGAAGGATTAGGCAGTGTGGCCTTGCTAGAGGAAGCTTGTCACTGGGGGTCAGACTTTGTGCTTTCAAAAGACTGGTAACACTTCTTGAATGTGGGAGTGTCATATATCAAATCTGTTGATTTCATTGGTTAATTAATAAAGAAACTGCTTGGCCTGGTAGGTTAGAACATGGGTGGGTGTTGTAAACAGAACAGAATTCTGGGAGGAAGTGAGCCAGATGCCATGCCACTCCTGTCCAGGGCAGACGTGATGAAGCAAGCCACCAGGTCAGACATGCTGAATCTTTCCCGGTAAGACTGGTGCTACCCAGATTACTAAATATGGGTTAGGCAAGATAACTCACCACCTCAAGGTGCTACACACATTAATAGAAATGGGCCAAGCAGTGTTTATATGAATACAGTTTGTGTGTTGTTATTTTGGGGCATAAGCTAGCCAAGCAGCCGGGAGCTGGGTGCCACAAAGCGGTCTGCAGCTCCTTCCACAGTGACATGCCTAGGGTGCTCTCTGCCTCCTACCTGTGAATCAATATATGACCTTCCAGCTGTTTACACTGTCATACCTTCACTCCGCAATTATAGACACCAACCTCTGCCACTGTAAACCTAACTTAATGCTTTCTCTTATAAGCATTAAGTCACAGCAATATAAAAGTAGCTAGTACACTTCATAAGTATGTTTACAGTTAGTAGTTATCTTATTGAGAGTAATAAGGAAAGGAAAGAAGTTTGTTACATTTTAAGGAATAACATACTCCAAAAATGCATGGAATAATATACCCAACATTTATTGTAATAAGTTTATAGATATTATATTGCTCACTTTCACAAAAATAACACAGTGGTGGTACTATGAAAATGTGGAAGACTAAAAATAACAAGAACTGTACACAAGGTGGCCTTGATTGACAGAGCTAATATAAGAGTCCTTGGAATGACTTAAGAAAGCAGAGATTTAGGTGACAATTTCACAGAATACAGAGGTAAAGAGGCGATATCATTCATATGTGGTAGTTGTAGGTAGTATACATAGGAATGTTTAGAATGCTTCTGCATACATTGTAGTGCCTTCTTGAATTCAACAAGGACCATATTTCTAGCTTTTCAAATAATTTTATGATTTTTAACAATAACTATATGCCCTTATTCAAAATTATTCACATTAATAATGAGAAATTGATTCCCTTCGTAAAAGAAATGAATTTTAAAAGGAAACATAAATTATTAAGAGAGAAGCCAGCGAAAACTGCACTATGATCTATGTGGAGAATCATGAGTGCAAAAAGGAAGGAAAGAGAAAGCAGAGAGTGCAGGGTGGTTGAACACACCCATACTTGCTAACTGAGTATGGGTAAGAGCAAAACACAAGTAACACTTGAGAAGTGATTCTAGCCAGCATCAGGAAGTAGAAACAAAAACATTATCTGATAAGCTCTGAACTGTAAAGTAAGGACGAGAGGAAGCAAAATCAGTTTTAAAAATTCAGTATTTAAACATTTCATGGAGCCAATTTTGCCTAGTAGAATCTAGAAATGTTTCTATTGAATATGTAAATTTATTTAAATTGTAAGTGCCCCAAAAAGTACATATCTTTCAAAACTTAAAGAAAATGGAATTAGAGGCCCAGGGGCACTTGAGGATAGCTACAGGTCAGCAACATGTTTTTTTGGTTTGGTTGGGTAAAAAAATCAACCAGCAACAGCCAGTCACATCTGGTGCCAGGCTGTTGGGCACTGCTATGTTGAGTAGAGGAAGAGTAACTAGAGAGAGAAGGAGGCAGAATAGTTCATGTTCTGGGGAGAGAGGTGGATCTAGGGAGCGAGGGCAGTAAGGAACTGACCGTTATGGTTGCCCAGTTTGCTACTCAGTTTGAACTCAGGTACATGGATAATGTCTTGACATGGGCTGTTGCTAAGGACCATGTCATGTGCCATAGCCCTACCACAGCAGTGGGGATCTCTGTTGATGTCTGTGGCTTCTGTTATCTTCAAACACCTTGTGGATACCTAGAGTCTGGGTCAGCACCTGTGAGCATGTTGGTGTCAGAAGAATATACCCCCCCAGAAGGACCATGCCCACCTGGGAGCCCTACCATGCCACCCATAACCATGGTGACATCCAGGCCTGGAATACAGCCAAGGGCTAAGTTTGGGTCCATAGCCCTGTTGTGAATGGGTTCTGTGATGACTCCTCTCACCACTGAGGACCATGCAGAGTTCCATAGCCTAGGCCGACACCTGAGGCCATGATAGTATTTGAGGGTCAAACTGCCACCAGGACCTTGTAGATCTGCCTGGCCTGTGCTGCCACCTGGGACCATGGTGTCATCCAGACCTGAACTGTAGCTGAGGACCATCCCTGAATGTGAGGCCTTATCAAAGCCAGGATCTGTGTTGATGTCTATGACACCTCTTACCATAGAAGGGTGAGCATATGCTGAGAGTCCGGGCTGCCACCTGGAGACATGTTGGCATTCAGAATGGGGTAGTTTGAACGTAACTGGCCTCCACAATCTCATATGGAGTGGTACTATTAGGAGGTGTGACTTGGTTGATGTGGGTATGGCAGTTTTTGAAGACGTATACCACTGTAAGAGCCAAATTTGAGGCTTCCTATGCTCAGTATAAGGTCCAGTGTGTCATTTGACTTCCTATTGCCTGCAAGGTATAGGCCCCTCAACTGCAGCTGCTGCACCATCACTGCCATGCTTTCTGCTATGATGATAATGAACTGAACCTCTGAAACTGTAGGTCATGCCAATGAAATGTTTCGCTTATTAAGAGTTGCCATGGTCATAGTCTCTTCACAGCAATAAAAACCCTCAGACAGGGAGCCATGCTTTCAGGGAAGGCTCGTTGATCTGGGTGATCTTTGATGCTATCTAGGAACAAGATGACATCTGGGCTTAGGCTGTTGCCAAGGATCGTGCCTGGGTCCATGGTCCTTCCAAAGCCGGAGTCTGTTTTCTGTGTTGTCACCAAAGACCACCCATGCCTGGTATCTGGAATTCTTCCTGTGGCCATGTTAGTGTCTGAGTTCTGTACCACTGTTGAGTCCATACAGAACTAAGTGACAGATGCTGTCACCCTAGGCCATGCCATGTTATGGCTCTGATGTAGCCAAATTTAGCATTGATGTATAGGGCTCCTGTTTCCATTGAGGGATATGCAGATACCTGGTATCTGGGTCACCACTTGGGGCCACGTTGGCGTTCCAGGACTTTGCTGCTGCCTGGTGCACACTGATCTGAGTGACCTGCACTGCTAACTATGGTTATGGTGTTAACTGGGTTTAGGCTGCTGCAAAGGACAATGTCTGCACCTTTTGTTCAACTGAACTGCAGTTGGAGTCTGTGTTGATAGTCATGGTCTGTATTGCCACCAAGGGCCATGAAGAAATCAGGGGTCTGGGCCACCATTTTGAGCCACGTTGGTGCCCATGGTCTATGCTTCTGCTGAGGTCATACAGTTCCGAATGGCCCGCACTGCCACCTGGGGCCATGGTGTTATCCCAGCATTTCAGCTGTCAGGGGCCATGTCTAGGTCCATGGTCTTGCTGCAGCCTCAATCTGTCTTGAAGTCCATGGCTCCTGTTACTACTAAAGACAGTGAGGATAGGGTTGCAAAGAGTTGGCCCCACACCTCAATGACTATAGCACTAGAGAAAACTGGCCCTGCCTCTCAGCAGCAGCAGCACTTGGGAGAACAGGCCCTCCACTTTCCTTGGGCAACACAGTGGAGCTGTTCCTGTTGGTAAGGGTGTGGTGAACAGCGCTCAAAGTGGCAGAGTGGGAGAGCTGGGCCTATTGTCACATCGTGGTATAGGTAAAGAAGAGATACTCCCCTCTAGACTCACCACTTACTGCAGGTGGCAAAAACTGTTCCTGGCGTAAGAGAGTGAATGAGCTGGTCTTGTCTCTCCCCAGCTGCAGCACTCTGGAGATCAAATGCTGGATCTCATCCAAACAGTGCAGTAGAGCTAACCCTTGGGGCAGAATTCAGGTGAGTCAGTCTTGAGAACATGAGAGCTGACCTTGTCCCCCGGCCCCTTGCCTGCCATGTGGTGGCATGTGTAAGGGAAGGATGCCTTCCTCTCTACCCTTGCCACTTGCCCTAGATGGGAAAGATGGTTCCAGCATCATGAGAGTGGGAGTGCTTACTCTGCCCCACCAGACTGCAACACACAGGAATGCAGGCCCTACACCTCACCTGTGCAGCTCACTAGAGCTGACCCTGTTGGTGGAAAGGCAGTTGAGGCAGCCCTGAGGATGTGTGAATGGGAGAGCCCCTACAGCAATTGGGAGAGTGGACCCCGATGGTGGGTACAGGTGAGCCACTCCAGGATGTGAGAGTTGGAGGTTTGACCCCTCTTCTATCTATTTACTGCTTTGGGTGACCTATTGGAGAGAGTACTAGAGGGCTCACCTGGGTGGGAATGAAAAAGGAAAGCTGGTGGTCTGAGCAACCCAGCTACCATCTATTTCCGGAACCAGGGCTATAAGTTCACCCACCCAACATTCACATCGTCTGTGAACACCAGGAGCATGTGAAGAGGCAAGACCTACAGATCTAACACTTAACACTGCAGGATCTCCACCCACAGACAAACAATAGGATATCCAAGAGGCACCCCAGAAAGACCATTATTGATAGTGCAGCAGAAGCTAGAGGCCTCGAACCACACGAGTGACTCATTACAATGCACACTTATAAGTAAAGGTGTTTGAACTAAAGAGTATACTGTGTGACTCACTGGGCCACACTACAACTCCTACAGAAAGAACTTCTATTTGTTTTGTTTTTCTGGTTCTTGGTTATTCTTTTAAATTTTGTTTTGTAGGGGAGGTTGCAGGGGCACAGGGCAGATGCGAGGTGATAGAGAGATGAGTGGGATTAGAATGCAAATCTGCAATGAACTGATAAAAAGTTTTCTTTTTAAAAAATGGAATCATACCTAAAAACATACATATACATTGAATGAAACTGGAGTTAAATAAAATTGCAATTTTCTTTAAACAATATAGTTCTTTGTTTCTCAAGGTGTGTTATTTATTCTCTATAAGTAATCATTAAGAGAATCTATTGTAATTCAGGAAAATATTCACTGACTCCTAAAAGTTGAAATGCAACGACCAATAGAAATGGTCGTTTATTTACATGCTGGATATATTAAACACAGTGCACTGTATGTAACATAGTAAAAATCAAAGAGGACCAATCCCTAATGAAAGGAGATTGCTAATATTTCATATCTCTATAACAGCACAGCTGTCAGTGCGGTGCTGCTGTGCCTTTTAGCTCATGAGTCTTCTAAGTCAACAGAAGTTACTTTCATTTATATGACTAATTTCATGCATTTTAATTACTTGATGACAGTTTTTGTATCATCCACTTTAGATAGTATCCATTTAATACAAATAATATTTGAAATTGAGAAATTGTGCCAGTATTAATTATGAATTAAAATATAATTATACCATATATCTAAGCTTAAATGAGTTATGTGACTGTACTTATAATTCATAATAGAGTATCTCTTACTCATTTCCAAATATCTTAATATTTTAGCTCTCAATAGAAAGTGATCCTAGCATTTAAGCAACTGATAATTCAAAATAATTTGCATTTTTACATGAAATTATTATTACAGTATGAAGTATCTGCGAAAATGCCCTAACCTGCCTCTATCTTACTATTGTCACACTAGTTAATCATTTCATTAGCATTTGAAGCACAGCTGTAAATACTAAATAATCTAGTATACCAACTTTTCAGAGAATGTTTATTGATCATTTTTAGTCTTTTGATGCTCCCAATCAAAGTATTGCTTCATTATATTATAAAACACATATTTAAAAATTAATAACAATTCAGAGAAATTAAGATCTATGTATCTGAACAACATTGCTAGAAACACTTCAATAATACATAACAAAATAATTGGGTGAACTTAATTTAATTTATTTAGGTAGTCCAGTAAGCTGTAGAAGGAGCAGCGGGCTGCGTTCCTGCCACCCGGCTCCCGGCCACCTGGCTAACCTATGCCCCGAATTAACAACACACAAATTGTATTCATTTAAACACTGCTTGGCCCATTAAATCTAGCCTCTTCTTGGCTAACTCTTATATCTTGCTTAACCCATATTTAGTAATCTGTGTAGCACCACAAGGTGATGTCCTACCGAGAAGATTCTAGTGTACGTCCATCTTGGGCAGGAGCTTCATAGCATCTGCTCTGGAGAGGAGAGGCATGGAGTCTGCCTCACTTCCCTTCTTCCCAGCATTCTGTTCTGTTGACTCCACCTACCTAATTTTCTGCCCTATCAGGCCAAGCAGTTTTCTTTATTGATTAACCAATGAAACAGCAGATTGACAAATGACCTTCCCACATCAGTAAGCAACCTGCCTTCCTCATTTATTCAAAAGAAGAGGAGCTTTCTTTGTATTTCAAACCTTAATTGTCATAATTTTTACTCACATAAATGTTATCTGATGGTAAATTCATGAATTGTATTTTGAAATATTTTGTTTGAGTGTATTTTCTATATTTAGTTTGACTTCTCTTTATTATAAAATTTAGCATTTATTCTGCTTGATATATTCATTTAATTCAGTGGTCCTGGAGATCAATATCAGGGTTTTTCAAGAGCTTGAAGTTACCTTATTCTTCAACTTTTAAATACTTTCTTATCATATTCATTGCTTTTGTCTTCACACTACGTAATATGCTTAGAAATCTACTTCTTTGCACAATATTTATTGATTTTCTATGATGAATAAATTTTTATCATATATCCTGTCCTCCATGCTAATTACAACTTGATTTTATCAATGCCATTATTTAACATTCTTTTTTTAATTAAAATTTTGCTTGAGAAAAATTTTATAAAAAAATTCTATATTTGTATCTCTTTCACAACTCCTACTTCTAGTAGGTTTATATTTTTAGCTGTTTATGCTACAAAAAGAAGGTTCTTTGCTTAGGAATGGAAACTACACTTACCTGTGGGTTTTGGAGTTTTCCCAGCTGGTTTTCTGTCTTGCTTTGGTCCAGTATTTCCTTACTATACTCCCTTCCCAGTGTTTTGGAATGGCAGTATAGTTCCTATGCCATTATATTTTATAAGTGTGTGATCTGTTTTTTGATTTTGATTTTATAGTTAAGAGATTGCATGAATCTCAGAAGAGACCTTATTTTTATTTATTTATTTATTTTTTTTTTTTTTTTGGGTTTTTCTAGACAGGGTTTCTCTGTGGCTTTGGAGCCTGTCCTGGAACTAGCTCTGTAGACCAGGCTGGTCTCGAACTCACAGAGATCCGCCTGTCTCTGCCTCCCGAGTGCTGGGATTAAAGGCGTGCGCCACCATCGCCCGACTCTAAATTTTTAAAATTGTTGAGTCTGTGATAGACTATGAGAACATTTGAAGTTGGACTAAATAAATTTTACATTATGATATTTTACAAGATTATGGGGCACAGGGTGTAGAATGCAGTAGTCTGAATGTAACTTGATTCCATAATCTCATAGTGAATGCCACTATTAAGAGGTCAGCATATTAGATTGATAAATATCACACTTTATTGTGATTTACTGAAGAATCCTTAACATAATTTTAGAAATTATTATTTCTCTACAAATAACTAGTGCTTACACTTGCAATTAGCTGTCCTTGATCCACTAATCTTCTCAGATGCTTTTATATCTGTAGTTTCTTGCAAATATTTTATTGATTTGCTAATATATACTCATGTTGATGTCATATTCTTCAAATAATGCACGATCTCTGTTATCAGAGAAAACTGTTTGAAATTACTGTTTTCTGAGAAGTCTTTATCAATCTTTACTTTTCAATACAATTTTACACATATACTATGAAACTAGAGGATAATCATCTTGAAAAATTACCCAGTTTTTAATTGGAATTGAGTGATCTTCTTAAATACAAGCATGCATTTCTACCCATCATGGTATCCATTTTCACTATACATAACAGCATGCTTTCTTTATTACTCATCTCCCAGACATGAATTCTCATTTCAAACAGAGCTTTGAAGACTCATCATTGCTAGTGTGTACATCAAACCGTATTGGACAGATAAAATGATTTTCTAAGTTGTAGGCAATATATTTCCATTCAACTTTCAACTTTACTTTAATGTTACCTTGAATAGCAATGATTTGTCTTGTTTACCATTTTATTTTAACTCAATATTCTGACAAGGATGTGGGGTTCAGTCTTCTCATATTGTCATCTAGAAATTCAGGTAAGATCTTCCCACACTACATGTTAGAGGTTCTTACTGCTACTGCACAGCTTGCTTTTTCAGTCCATCAAACATTGTAGCATAATTGGAAAATGCTAAATTTCACTGAATTCAAAAGTATAGGAGAGACCTGGCAGTCTTGATGATTTTTCCAAAAGCTAACCAACCTACATTTTCTTATGGCTTTCTCTAATCCTTGTCCTGAGCTTGAACCAATATTCAAAACATCTCCACTACAACTTCCTGTTATAATCTTTTGAAGCATGAACTTTTCCTTCAAATCATGTCTCTGATAGAAGTGAAGTATAACCACATTCTAGTCTCAAAATATTTGTTTTACCTAACTTGTATGATCTCTCAGTGCTAAATCTGTTGTTTACGGTAAGTATTGCTATAATCACTTTACTTTCATTTTAGAGCACTTTGACCAGGAGGATATGCCATTTATGGTTTTTGAACTTTCAGAATGAATTAGTTCTCAAGAATTGCTCTTAAGTCACTGAAGTATAATAATCAATCTTCCAACAGAATAAACTAGATTGACAGTGAATCACTTAATAAAGAGAGGAAACATGAAATCTTCTAGGGGCTGAGGCTAAATATTATCATCTGAAAGAAATGTTAATACATCGAAACTGAAGTTATTTTGTGCAAGTTACTTAGTATAACCTTATAAAATGTCAAATAATGAGATCAATTTTGTTGATAAAAATGTTTTAAAAATTAAACATGTCAAGTTATACATTTACACATATTAAACATTTCAACTTATGTCAAAAATATTCAAGTGAAAGTAATAAAATCATTCCTACTTTTAGAATGGCACAAGCATAGATGTATTTTATAAGGTGTAGGACTGCTTTATTTTTCAGTGTTTTCTTCTTCTTAAGGAAAGAGTAAGCTAATATCCTCTCCATAGATAGTGGGGTAATCTCTTCGTCAATGAATCCTGAAATGTTCCTTGAATATTAGGCAATACTGTATGCAGAATGGATGTCTTATTTGCCATTCTTCAACATACAGGAATTGTTATACATGCCATATCCAGTTTATGTCTTGAAATAACATGTTAAATCACTACTCGGACACTTCCTATCACAGTATATGAAACAAATATTTAGATTATTTACTGCTTTAGTTAATGGCATGAACCTGGGAGAGCAAGGGCTAAAAGTGACACAGATTAAATGCCATCAAAATCCTAATATATGTGGCCCCACTGCGGCTGGACTCTGAGTTGATATCCATGGCTCCTGTTGCCATTGAGGGCTGTGCAGAAGCCTGCAGGCTGAGCTAACACCGGAGGCCACGTTGGTCTTTGACAGTCAAGCTGCCACCAGGGCCATATAGATCGGGGTGTCCCATACTACCTCAGGGTCATTGGAGTCATGCAGTTGCAAACCATGAAAGTTGGCCATGTCTGGGTCTGTGGTTCTACTGCAGCCAGGGTCTCTCAATGTCAGTGGCCCCTGTTACCACCAAAAGTTGAATGGACATCTTGAATCTGGGTTGCTAAATGGGGACATGTTGATGTTTGGAAGTCATTCCACAACTTGGGTCATGCCTATCTGGGTGATCTGCAATGCCAGTTAGAGCCACAATGATATCCTGGCCCAAGCTGCTGACAAGAAACATGCCTGGGTCCATGGCCCAAATGTGGCCTGAGACTGCTGATGTCTGTGTCTCATGTTGCTATCAAAGATCAAACTGATTTCCAGTATCTGGGCCTCAAACCTGTGGCTTTCTTCATGCATGAGGACTGTGTTGTTATCAAGCCCATACAGACCTGAGTAAGTCTCTTGCACTGCTACCAAGGACCAGGACATTTTACAACTCTGAGCTGGGGCCAGGGCCATGTCTGGTCTGTGGTCCTTCCACAGACAGAACATGTGCTGATGTCCAAGTTTTCTGTCACTATCAAAGACTGTGTATATACCTGGGATCTAGGCCCACACCTGAGACCATGTGAGTGTTCAAAGACCACACTGCTGTTGGTTTATGCAGATCTAAGTTACTTGCACTGTTTGTTGGGACCATTATATTGTCTAGGCTTGGTCTGCTGCCAGGGTCCATGTCTGGATCCATGACCCTACCATAGTTATGCTCTGTGTTGCTGTCTATGGCTTCTGCTATCACTGAAAGCAGTGAGGATAGGGTTGCAGAGTTGGCCTAGGTCTTCTCCAATTGCACCATTGTGTAGACCAGGGACCTGCCCTTCCCAGGGGCAGTACAGTTCCTGATGGTAGTGGTAAGAATAAATGAGCCCTAAAAATGCCAGAGTAGGAGATCGAGCCCCACAGTCTATCATGTGGTAGCATGGGAAAGGAAGAGTGTTGACAGAGGTTTCTGTCCTGCTTGGTCCTGCAGCTGTTTAGCCCCCAAAGAAAGCACACAGAGGTCTATATTAATTATAAACTGATTGGCCTAGCAGATCAGGCTTCTTATTAACCCTTATAACTTATATTAGCCCATAATACTTGTCTGTGTTAGCCACATGGCTTGGTAAATTTTTGGTAAGGCAATAACATTTTGCTTCTTCTGTGGCTGGGTCAAGGTTGCAGACTAAGCTTTCCTGTTCTCAGAATTCTCCTCTTCTTGTGGCCCTGCCTCTACTTTCTTCCTGGTCAGCCCTCCTAAGCTTCCTGCCTGGCTACTGGCCAATCAGCACTTATTAAAAATAATCCAAGTGACAGGGTTCAGACCATTGTCCCATAGCACTTCCTCCTTTTTTATTTTTTATCTTTTAAACAAGAACTCTGCATCACCAGTTGCAGCACACATGAGAACAGACAGGGCACCTTATCAGGCCAGTATATTAGAGCTGACCCGGTTGTTGAGGGGCACAAGTGAACTGGGCTTGTAGATGTTGAGAGCTGCCTTTCCCCTGCCCCTGTATGTCATGGGATGGCAAGGGTGACAGAAATATACCTCTTCCCAATCCCTTGTCATGGGTATGGAAATGGAAGACCTGGGTCTATCCCTCACCAAGTGCGGCAATCTGGAGAGTGGGCCCTGCATGTCACCTGATCAAGACAGTAAGGCTGATCATTTTTGTGTGAGTGTGTGTGAGCTGAACCTGAAGGTACCAGAGCAGAAGAATTGGCCCGGAGCTTTGCTGTCTGCTACATTAAGTGAGTTAGCATGGGGAGTGCTGGAAAGCTCTCCTGGGTGATAATGATGAGGGAAGCTTGTGATCTAAACAACCCAGCTACCACTGAGACCTAAACAAGAATTATGAGATAGCCTACTCCAACATGTACCTCATCTATGAATGGCGGGTGTTGTGATTTTAGTGTGAGAGGGACACTGGCAGTTCCCATGGTGTATGAGGACCATAGACAGAAAAAAATTTATCATGCAGACAAAGCTTGAGTGTGGAGTTTATTGAGATTAGGGTAGAAGGGAGGAGAGAAGCACATTTTGCACCTGTGTACAGACTAGGACCCTGGGCGGGCCAGGATTTCCTGGGTGCATCCTAACAGATGACAGGGCAGGTCAGCATAATGCCTGAATCCTAACATTCACATCTTTTTCTCATTATAAAAGGTGGGGAAATTAAAGGGGGAAACAGGTAGGCCAGGGAGGGGCACTGAGTTCTCAAGACTGTTTCCTGATAATTTTGGGGCTTTGAAATCTTAGGGGAACCTGAGAAAGATGGGATGCTGGTCACATCCTTTATATCTGGTTGTTTTACTAATGTCAAGAATCTGTAGATCTGCCTGTTGTCTCTTGGCCTGGCAAGGTGCTGGAAGAGCAGAAGAAAAGGCTAAGTTTAAGGGTAAAACAATTCTTTAGATACCGGTAATTGAAGAGTAGGGTGCCAGGAGCAGGGAAAGTGGAAAATCTTAGGCTCTTAGGGCCTGGTAATTGAGGGAGGAGGCATCTGATCTGTTTGAGGAGAATCCTCCAAGTTGACTCCCTGGAATTTATAAGAATTCTTTGAGCTTGTGAAAATATAAGTTTTTGACACAGTAGAATTTCCACTGTTTATAATCTGTACTGAAATTTGTTTTGTAGAAGCAGCAATATACTCATGTCAGAAATAACGGTGACTAATGTTTTTTTGGACAATGAAAAGTACCTTTTAAGTCTATGGTTAGAAAACTATGAAAGAGAGTTTAAAATCTTGATCTTGCAGTTATGATAGTGGTAGTACTCTCCCAGAGCCAGATTAGTAGTTTATCAGATATTTATTGATTAGTGTTATGGACCCTTTGAGTACTAATATAACAGTAGCATAATGAAAGGAACATTTAACACTTTCAAATTTCTCAAGTGACTTGCCTTTGTCATCACTTAGGCTTTTTATCCTCAGACCTTCATAGTTTGCATGTATACATCTTAATAACTTGTAACTGCATTCCTTGAACACCTTCATACATCCTAAACCAGCCTACCATGCCCTGGGCAATATGATGCAGTCAATTCCAGTGTCGCATCATCCACATATGAAGAGGTCAGAAGTAGTTGAAATGCAAGGCAGTTTTTCTCAGTGGCTAGTGCTTTCACCTGATGGAGCAAGTTATGGATGGAGATCCTTCTGGTTCCATCCATCTTCTTTGGAGGAAATGGGTGGTGCCAGGAGCCAACCTGTCTCTCTGTTAAGCCTTTTCAATTAAACATATAAATGCCATATTCCCCAGATCTCTGAGCAATTGAGGGCTGTCTATTGGGTATATATGTGTCATGACTGCAGTATAAGATCTGCGTGGAAAGCTGGATCCAAGTAGAGAAGTTGTGAAGAATGTTGTACTCAGAGTTCTCCAGATTGACTGTAACTAATTTCAGCTTAACAGGTTAGATTTATGTTTGAGAATTAGCTTTCTTTTAACCTGAAATAGATCTTTATAAGCTTGGATTTTTATCATTATAAAGGATGTATTTTAAAGCAGAGTTATATCACATATACAGTATGTTGTAACAGATCTAACCTTTTTAAAACATCATATAAAAGTACATACCAATTTAAAATATTTGAAGCTTGTTTTTCCTTAGTCTAGAAGGAGATGCAATGAACAGAGCTCATTAGGGATTTTTAAAAGAACTCATTATGGCTGTTTAAAATATGTATTTTTAACAATAATTACTTGGTCATATACACACAGTTGAATTTAAGTTGCATAAACACATATGCAATTAAATCTAGCTTACAGTCACACATAAATTTAAATGAAAAATGAGTGAGAAAAAGTTGGCTTTTTCATCTCTTGACTCTCCCTTTGTGATGAGCAAAGAGGGTATTTAAAGAAAGAGAGAGTAGACAGACATTCACAGGTCTTTAGAGCAAAGAAAAATCATGGAGAATCAAAACCATCAGTGAATGAGAATACAGATTTGTTGCAAGTGGGGAAGAATAGATCCACTGTAGGTGGGGTCCCTGCATGAAATGAAAACATCAGCCGGTCCTGCTAAGCCATGCCATCATGCAAACACGCCACATGCAACAGAGTCAATGTAAGAGAAAATTTTTAGAAGCATAGCTAATGTTTTAAAGGCAGCTGGTGACAGGTGATTACATAGCTGCTCTGGCAGTAGGGACAGGCTGCCCCTGGCTCCATTTGGAGAGGGAAGGAAGCTAACAAGTCTGTGACTCCTCTCAATCTTAACATCAAATAAAATGGCAGTCGTCACATAGTTGTCCTTAGCAAAGATGATGATTAATACATCTGACCTGTCCTTAGACAAGTTGGCACCTGCTCATATGCTGTAACTCATCCCATTTACTCTTCTGCTGGCAGAAGTTAGAATGATAAAGTTTGGGATATGACTTGTTGCCTTGTTTCTCACATTTAATGCAGAAAGATAAGCAACTGGTTCAGGTCATTCTCTGACTAGTCAGCTAAAAGAACCATGGTGGGGCAATAAGACCAAAGAGTCTGAAAAGACATGAAGCCAAAAGGTCAAAATAAACCCAAACAACATGGAGTCCAAAAAGGCACGAAACCAAAAGGACCGTAGCCCAAAAGAATTCATAGGTCCCAGAAGCGAAGTTATCACTCAGCGAGGGCCATGTTAGGGCATTAGTCCCGCTGGTGGGAAATGCCAGAGGTGATTGTCAGAAAAAGCAAGCCAAGAGGAGGGAATTTTACCAATCAAAACTGGTGTTGTGTGGAGTATTCCAGCAGATGGGTAATTCAAACTGTGTGGTCAGTCTGGAGTCAGGGTCTGCACTTTCCTTGGGCTGCCCCACCATGGACAGCAGGGAACACGGAGAGAGCCTGGTGATCACAGCACCAAATGCTGTTGTTTATGATGTGGTGAGGGACCCTGGCATATCCCATGGTGGGTGAGAACTGTGACAGAGTGAGTATGTGAAGAAGCCACACCTGCAGATCCAACACTACATGTTCTCTGGGACACGAGGCAACAATAGGAAATACAAAAGAAGTTCCATTGAGGACTCAGTATCAAGGGTGTATCACAAACTAGAGACCTCAAACCAGGCCAATGACTCCTTGCAATGAACACTTACGAGTGAAGATTATGGCCTAATAGGTGTACTGTGTGACTCACTGTGTTACACTAAAATTTCCATGCCAAAATAGTTTTTTTGAGTTTTTGTTTGTTTTGTTTGGTTATTTTATTTTATTTTTAAATGTTTCTGGGAGGGAGGGAGGTTGCAAGGGCAGAGTGTGGAAGCAAGGAAGCAGGAAGATGAATGGAATGTAAAATCCACAAAGAATCAATAAAAAGTAAGAAAAATAGTTTTCATGTTTAAAAGAGAGGAAAAAAGAAGCCTTTTTATTCAGAGATCAGGCAATCTATACTCTGAGGGTTGAATCGCTGGAATAGTCACAAGGACCAGCTACTATAAAAGCAGATGAATCACAACAGTTGAAGTAAAGCCACTCCAATCCTATCTGGTGTATCTGGGAGCAGTACCGAAATACAGTCAGGGAACAATTCTTTATTTTGAAGAAACAGATGCCACAAGACTCTTGTCCCCATTTCTTGGAGTTCTCTCGTGAGCACTCAGAATTCCCTTGCTCTCCTCTATTCCTGGTTCATGCTCCAACATTAACTGACACCTAAATCTGTCAAATACTATACAATAGAATGTTTCCCTCTCTTTGTTTGATTTTACCTCTAATTTCTAAAATAAGAGTCCCACCTAAGTCTTCGAGATTTGGTTTTTGTTTCTCTTCTATGGCAATCCTTCCTGGTATACTCAAGTAAGATAGCTGCATCTACACCTCTAATAACCCAAGAAAGTATGTACTACCATATCACAATAAAGAACTGTATATTCATTAATGTGTTTGTCTTTTCTATTACATTTTGGTAATGATATTAAAACTTGATTCTCCCTCACTGAGGCCAGAACCTAATATTTGGTTAATGTATAAATATCCTTTTTTTTGAAAAGGCAAACTTAAAATTAATGCTAGACTCTTCATTTAGGTACTAACACAGTTCACATTTATAAAACAGATATGTAATTCAAAAGTTAACTTGATTTTTAATGCTAAAGCAGAAGTGGAATTAACCTAGTAGAATTCTAACATGAAGTAGAATTCCAGAGCGGTAGATGTGAAAATTGCAAAATAACTGGATTCCAAATAGAAAGTTTGAAATACTTATTCATATTTTTATTTCTATACAACAAAGGAAATAATCAACAGAGGAAGCATATAACCCAATAAATGGAAGAAAAGACTTGCAAACTACATATTTGATCAGGGATTAATTCCCAGAATGCTTCAGGAACACAAGATCCCCATATTCAAAGCACAATAAAAATGGTCAGCAAATTTCTAAGATGATATACAAGTTTCTATCTAATAAACATATAAGCATCATCATTATTAAAGCCAATTTGACTTCATTAATTAGTAGAGACTTTGGTCTGGCTAAGTAGATGAATAATGTGTTTTCAAGGCTTTTTGTGATAAAGTTTACTAAGCATGCTAATCAAAACAAAATCCAAATGTCTCTTCACTATAACAAGTATAGTTAATATCAAAAAGAATAAAAAAATGCTCCAACAATACACAAAAATGGGCAAAGGAAAGTCATGCACAATTTTGGTGTTGTTGGCAGGGGTGTAAATTAATAAAGCAACTGAAGGAAACAACTCAATTTCTTAAATTTAAAAACACTGGCAATAGTTACACTATATAACCCACCAATCCCACAGAGTAGGCATTCAAGGAAGATTAAATGAATATGTTGAGAAGATATAGGAATTATGTATTGTTTATACCTCCATTTAAATCAACAAGAAACAGTAATAACCTAAGTGTCCACCAATTAACATAGAAGATATGGTACATATGCATAATGGAACATTACCATTAAGATAAAAGTACAGTTTTCTGACATTTGTATGATAT
>NW_004949135.1:3016459-3018219 GCF_000317375.1 Microtus ochrogaster | reverse complement strand
CTCCCAAGTGCTAAAATTAAGGCATGTTCCACCACTGCTAGGCAAGACCTGAAAGGATGTTAAATACCACCACAACAGCAAATAAATGTTTGAGTAGATATTTAACCTGTTTTACAAATTAAGAATTGTATGTCAATATCAAAGTATTAACACATAACCTGCAAATATATACAATTTTGTCATACTATACATATGTATAAGTTAAAATATATTGCATGTATATAAAATAATAAATTTGGCTAAACAATAAATTTAAAGATCCCAAATTAGCTTGTTTGTGTTCCAACATAGGAAAACACATTAAGAAGGAAATATGTGTGAGTAATAAAATTTCAAACACATATGAAATCTGTTAGCAGCTTGAACTTGTACATCTCAGCTTCCACAACTGTTAGAAGTAAGTGTTATTTAAATTCATTTTATAAAACACACACACATACACAAACACATACCAATATACGTGTTCCAGAGTCAGAGACTAGATAGAGATATTCTTCACTGGCCACTGCCAAAGCAGCCAAATCACGAAGGAAAGACTGAATTTGGAAGAGTGTAACTGAAGAAATCTGGGTATTAGACAAGAAGTTTTGGGAAACCTTGGCAACATAGGCAAGCAGAAAAGTGGAACATAATTACAAAGTGAAGATGCACTATGTAATTTTAACCTGGATGTGGAGAGGAAATGTCTATAATTCCAAATCAGAATAGCAGTCTTAACTGAAGAATCCTATGACTGGGGAACTTTAGATTGTTAGAAGCCTCACTGACTTTCAGCATCTACTCTGCTGCTAATGAACTCACCCTGGACACTTTCAGTGTCCTAAAACCAAAGTATCCCATCTTGCTTTTAGTAAGCAGTAGCCAAATGTTGATCTGCTAGACCCTTAGTGGTGTAAACAGCTCACAAAATAGAAGAGAGGTCCCTTCGTGCTCAGAGCTACTGAGATTGTACACCTAGTGATGAATACTATCCAGATATGTTCCAGAGAAAAAAGAGAGTCTATTCTAGTCCCTGGCTTCAGGTCTACAGTTCATAGTTACCAAAATACTGACATAATTTGCATTTGTCCCTGAAGGCATAAGATAGTTCCATTCCAGCTTAGATGTGTTTTCCATTGCTTCAATAAAGCACCCTAACCAAAAAAAAAATTGATAAAAGTAGATTTATTTGGTTTACACTTTCACAGTGTAGTCCTCTATTGAAGGAACCCAGAACAAGAACTCCTGCAGAAGAGGAACCTGTAGGCAGGTGATCATGCAGAGGCTATGGAGGGGTGCTGCTTACTTGTTTTCTCAGCCTGCTTTGTTATAGAGCTTAGGAGTACATGCCAGAGATGACATAATGCTTGATAGTATGGACTCTGACAAATCAGTAATTAAGAAAATTTCCCTTAACTTGTCCAAAGCCTTATCTTATAGAGATTCTTTCTTCATTGAGGGTATGATGTGAGATTCCCTCTGTATGCTGTGAATATAATCAGTTAATAAAGGAACTGCTTTGAGCTTATAGCAGAGCTATAGGGGAGCAAAGCTAGACAGGGAAAACTAAATTGAATGCTGGAAGAAAGAAGGGCAGAGTGAGAGAGAAGCCATGTAGCCCTTCCAGAGACAGAAGCCAGAACTTTACCTGGTAAGCCATAGCCACATGGTGATACACAGATAAATAGAAATGGGTTAAATTAAAATATAAGTGTTAGCCAATAAGAAGCTAGATATAATGGGCCAAGCAGTGTTTTAATTAATACAGTCTCAGTGTGATT
>NW_004949135.1:3012698-3016174 GCF_000317375.1 Microtus ochrogaster | reverse complement strand
CTTTCTGCCCTGTGCTGCCAGCATGAACTCTGGCTCTTTCAGGAGATTGAGCATTTGAATGGGGTTTGTGAACAACATGCTACAGCTTGTTTGGTTGCAACATGAACCAACTGTGTGCCTAGAGATGGGATATCATGCATGACTCTCAGAGGTGGTGAGCAACTCCATCATGTTGTACTGTGCTGAGAAAGCATGAAGTACCCTATATACTCTAGTAATGCCACAGTTTAAGTTTTTAAGAAGTGCTTAGCATTTTAAAAAGTGTTCCTGGACAGTAAAGGATTACTGTACAATAAAGACAAATTCAGATGGAAAAGACCTCTAAATGGGTCACAGTGTTAGATAAATATACCTAAGCTAGGGAGAGAGAAAAAAAGAAATAGACAGAGTGCACACAGTCAATGATTAAAAGGATTAAAGAAAAATAAGTCATGTAAAAAGTGAAAAATTCTCAGAGAGTTGTATATTATTGTGTTTTCTTTGAATTTTTTGACTGCAGAGAGACATTTGATTCTGAGGATTGCTAAGCTAAACCAACATATACACTTTAAAGGTATCTTAATTTCAAAATATGTATTTAAGGATATGTTGCTTTGAAAAAGAGGTTCTTCTTTTGTTTCCACAGAGGATGAGAACCTGTGAATTGCTTCCATACTAATATGGTTTGATGGACCAAGACCCCCTGAAAGGTCACCTTGGACACCCCTCAAAAAATTACTTCACCCAACTGTTTACTGAGATGAACCTAACACACAGGGTATACCATGAAAGGCCTGATACTCAGCAGGAAGTAATCTAGAAAACTACACCCATATTCCCAAATATCCCCTGTAAATATTTCTTTCCATTTAAAGTGGGATATGCTATAGAGATTTACATTGGTATGGATCTTGGTTTTTTGATACAGATTTAAGGTCTATTTTGTTATATGTGTATTTCTGCTCTTGATTAAGATATTGTGTTTATTGTGTTTGTGTAGCTCAATTAGAAATGTAATGTATAATTAAAAGTATAGGTTAATAGGTAACCATCTATAATAATCAAGCTTGTAGTCATATTAGTTAGATTTTATAGATGTAGAGAGTTATATTTCAGGTGGATAGACATTCTTCAAACCTTCCAAAGACTACAGAAAATGGCATTTAAAATTTTTAAGAATTTAAGATTTTTCATGACAGTGAGACACATCTGTTCCTGACAGCACTAAGCTACTTTAAGAGATAATGGGCATTGAAGAAACTCCTTATGGAGTTTGTTATCCATTTGGGCAAAAAACTGCTTGTGCCTAGACAGCTTGATGAACTGGACATGTAGGACCCACAGAAAAATGACTAGTAAATTTGCCTAAAGGTGAGATGATCCTTTGGGCTCCTGCTTCATGAAAGACTCTGCCAGACATTAATGCAGGATAGAAAAGAAAGTGAATGACAAACTACCAATATAGGTGGACCTGTCTCTAAAATTTTATTTTTCATGGAAAAGTCTCCTGGATACTAGGGTCCTGTAAGCTGAATATGGATGCCTCAATGGTATAGAAGAACTTTGGGTGACTGTCCAGGCAGCAAGATGTTGCTGTCAATTCTAGAGTTTTAGAAGTGGCTTACAATGAACTTATTGTTTACTTAAGTAATATTATCTCCTTCTGGATTATTTGATGTAGTTGATGTAGTAATATGATTTTCCTTAGCTATAATAAAAGATATAAAAGGTATAACTGTAATTTTTGCTTGATAACTGTTTATGTAATTTTACTATATTAAAGTTGAAACCTTCCATTTTATTTAAACCGAAACGAGGAGGTGATATGGCGTTTCTCTCTGTATTTTATGAATATCATTGGTTAATAAAGCAACTGCTTTGGGCCTATAGCAGAGCTAGAGGGGAAAAGAGCTAGGTGGGGAAAATTAAACTGAATGCTGGGAGAAAGGAGGTAGAGTCAGAGAACAGCCATATAGCTCTCCCAGAAAGAGAAGCCAGGACTTTATCTGGTAAGCCACAGGCATGTGGTGATACTAGAAATGGTTTAAATTAAATAAAAGTTTTAGCCAATAAGAAGCTAGAGCTAATGGGCCAAGCAGTATTTTAATTAATACATTCTGTGTGGTTATTTTGAATCTGAGCTGCCGGGCAACTGGGAAACAAACTAATGGCCTCCTTACAACAAGGGTCTGTCTTTTCAAATGGCTTTAGCTTGTGTTAAATTGACATAAAAATATCCAACACACCTTCAGTATTTTGAAAATCCAGAAATATGATAAACTCACCAAAACTTATTATTATAGGTAGACTCTATCAAACCCAAAGAATTTCTCTTCTATATCATAGAGTGCTAAAATAGTGATTGTTGGTGTCAAACTTTCTGGCAGAAACTATACAGTTCTCTAAAATCCCATAACTCTTGGGCTTCAGCTGCTAATTTCTGAGCCCTTGTCATCAATTGTGCTGTCCCTTGGTACAAGAATTATGTTCTATTTAAATCCTAAATAACTAAGATTTGTGTCTGTCAGTGCCACAAGCTTCAGCGCTGCATATATTTATCGTGTGGACCATGAGGACACTTCTATCTGTGCTTTCCAGGTCACAGTGTATAGTTGTTACTTTTCAAAGTCCCAGCATCACTTGTGCCTATATTTTAAGCTCTAAAGTATCTCTTTGTGCACCTCAGAAGTTTAGTATAATGATTAATGATATCAAACAAAATAACAGCAACCATGTTCATCCTGACAGATCTAGGCATGCCCTCTCCATGTATTATAGATACAATCTCATAGCTTTGATGAGCCTAAATATCATATAGATTTAAAGAAGGATTTAGGGACCACCTCCTCCCACCATGTCCCACATAACACTGAGTTCAAAACTTTTATCATACCAACTACCAAAGTCACCCTTGAAACAGATCCTTCCAGGTCTTATAGAAGTGGGACTATGGCTACCATTTTAATGCATCAACACCATCAATGTTTATCACTACAGAACCAGAGAACGTTTAATTACTAAAAATTTCACAGCTTTCTTCATGAACTACTTCAGCCTGAATGACTGAAGCTGCACCAAAAGGCAGGACCAGAATAGATAAAAAAAAAAAGAAGAAGGCATGTGTAGGTTGTGCTTTGGAGCTCATCTTGAATCAAGGCAAGACTAATCTGTCACATTCTAAATCTCTATATGAACAAAAAAATCTTAATAATATTTTTTTTAAAAATAATTTCACAAACCAGTTGTGGTGGCTACTGTATGATATATGCATATAACAGCACCTGTCACAAGAAATATTTTATAATGAACTGAAGCATAAAGTTAAAAATAAAAAACAGCAATTCTCATTTTGTAGAAAATCAAAACAATGTTTGAGAAATATTTCAAAATTGTGTGTAAAGGAAGCTGAATAATATTTAAAAGATACCAAAATATCATCTTACACCGGTCAGATTGGCTAAAATCAAAAACACCAATGATAGCCTCTGCTGGAGAGG
>NW_004949135.1:3003998-3011378 GCF_000317375.1 Microtus ochrogaster | reverse complement strand
AAAAAATAAAACAAAGCAGAATGTGAATGATGCATGCATTAAAGAGATACAAATAATACAAGGATCAGTCATAAATACTGGAGCTAAATCTTATACAATAAAATAAAAACTAACTTAATACTTCTAAAATAGACTATCACAAACAAGAATCTCTTAACTTTAAAAATATTTTGAAGTATGAAGGAAAGAAGGAGAAAAGGAGAGAAAGTTTAAAATGGAGATATTCCATAGGACATGTCAGATGCTACTAAGTGATCAAATGTTCATATTATGGTGATTATATAAGGGAAATACTAAGGAAAACATGTTGAAATGTATTTAAACTCAGGAAAGCATAAATGTACATGTCTTAAAAGTCAAGGATAGTAGGTATGGGAAGCCCAATGGGTTCCAAGTAGACTCAACAGAATTGAAAGTTTTTATGATTATTATGTATTACAGGCAACCTATCAAAAGGACAAATAAAGGAGACTCATCAAAAAAAATCAAAGAAAAAAGCAAAGTAACTTACATAGCAGTTCCTTTAGTGCTATAGAGATTTATCCACAGAAATTTGATGAAGAAACAAAAATGGAGTATTATTTAAGTACAGAAAAGAAAATAACAAAATGCCAAACAACAATCTTATTTCCAGGTACCAAGTTTTCCTTCAGAAACTATAAAAAAAAAAAGAAACTCAATACCACCAAACTAGCTTCAAAAAAAAATGTTGCTTATTCCTTAAGGGAGTACCACACTACAGAAAAACAAAAAACAAAAACAAACTAATAACTAGTGTTACAAATCAGCAAATTCACAACACTCTCTACTGGACCAAATGAATAGAAGAGAGAGAAAGATAATCATATCCCCCCCCAAAAAAAATTTACCAAATAACAGAAAAAAATAGATGGGAAGTAATATGCATAATAATGATAAAACAATAATATGATTGACTCATCATTTTTAGAAATTTATGAGATAACACAAAGTGTATGAACTGGTTAAATTCGATTTTTAAAAGTGAAAAGCATATGCAATATATAAGAAAGTCACTTTGCTGGTGCAGTTACATGCAACTGAAAATAAAAAGCTTGAAAACATGAACCATGTAAGTGGGATTATAAAACTGAGCAGAAGTCATAACACAAAGAGACTAAGTGAAAGAGTGAAATGACAACATATACACAGAAAAAAACATGCATTCATGGAGATAACATAGTAATTCTAAATTAATATGCATCTAAAATTAGAATAGTCAAGTTTATAAAACAAATACTATTGAATCTACTAGTAAGTATAAATCTGGTAGGTAATTGAACTCCAACAGCACACTTTAATCAAGGGAAATACATCTAAAGTGCAAATCAGCAGTTATGTAATGGACCAAACAGATAATTACAGAGTATTTCACCCAGCAGCTGTAAAATAAAGTTTTCTCATCACTGCATGGAGCACTCTTTGGACCAAACAACATATCAAGCATAAATAAAGTCTCAGAAAATTTCAAAGAATTGAAATAATAACAAATATACTTTCAGAAATAGAAGAATTAAACTAGAAATCAAGCAAATAGAACATACATACATAAATTTTAATAACATGCTTCTGCCTCATCAATCAGCAATGAAATATCATTAAAGTAATAATTTACTAGAAATATACAAAAGTGAAAAGATAGCATATTAAAATATGTAGAATATATAGAATACAGTATTAACAGTTCAGTTTACAGGATTTGCTGTATGGAAAATAATATAGAAACTTTAAAGACCTTTTCATATGCTTCAAAGTGTTAGATTAACATCATTACTAAATACTCAAAAGAAAAATGTTTCTACCTCTCTTTTTTGGAAGGACTATAATATAGATAAATCATTTCCACATCTTTTTCTTCCCTCAAAATCCACCCATATGTCTCTCCTCAATCTCTTTAAAATTCATAGCATAATAGCGTCTTTTTTTTAAATCAATTGTTGATTTGTGTGTTTTTTTAAGAAACCTGCTTTTCTTTTTTATTTCTGTTTTTCATTGAAAATTACTTTTTTTCCTCACATAAAATATTCTAACTATAGTTTCCCTTTTTTTCAACTCCTCCCAGCTTCTCCCCACTTCCTTTTCCATCCAGCCATTCTGTATCTCATTAAAAACAAACAAGTTTTTAAATCATAATGATAAAATAAAAATATAATTAGATAAAACAAAAACTAACACATCAGGAAAGGATAAAGAAAATGAACAAAAAAAAAGCGTCCAGGAAAAGGCATACACACACAAACACACACATATACAAAAAAGAACAATAAAAAGCAATTGAACAACAACAAATAAACAACACAGTTGTAGACACATAGATCTAGTAATCTCCACACTCAGGAATCCCATAAAAACATTCAACTGAAAGTCATATGTATACAAAAAGGACTAAAGGGTAAAAAAAGAGAATTTACTCATAAGAAATTTTGTTTCCTCAGTGAGACTCCCTTAGAAAAAATTACATTTTCATTTGAAAGTGTTTATCAACTGGAGATAGCTACTAGGTTAGAGATGGGGGCATGTGTCCACTTCTCTTTTCTGCTCTAGTACCCTGTCTGGTGTAGACATGTGCAGGCTCTGTGCATGCTGCCTCACAAAGTTCATAGGTTTGTTGAGCCCTTTGATTTAGATAGTCTTGTTTTCTTGGTGTTCTCCATGCCCTCCTTCTCATATACTTGCCCTTTCTTCTCTTTTGTAGGGTTCCTCGAGCCCTTAGGGGCAGGATTTTATGGAGATATTTCACTTAAGACTGAATGTTACAATTTCTCTCACTTTTGGAACATTGACTGGTTGTGGTTTTCCATATTTGTTCCCATCTGTTGCAGAAGGAAGCTTCTCTGATAGTTTAACAAGACACACTAATAATCTATGATTATAGCACAATGTCATTAAGAGTCGTTTATTGCTCCTTTTTTCTTTTCTTCTTTAATTTAAGAACAATTTAAAACAATTGGGTGTTTTCCCAGTGCTGTTATCTAGTCTCAGGTTCTTGGCCACCCAAACAGTGTCCAGGATGGGTTCCATTTCATAAAATGATCCTTCTATCATACCAGATATTGGTTAGATAGTCCCATATTGAGCTAGCATAACTTAAATACAGAGCACCATTGTAGATCAAAGAATTTTTGCTGGGTTGGTGTTTACATTTCTCCTTTAGAAGTGGAACAAGTACATTCCTGTATCAAAGACACTAGGATATAAAGGTTAAGGGTCTTTACAGGTACCAGCTCTTCTTCCCCATGTTTGTTCAATTAGTTGTGTAGGTTTGTCTTCAGAAGTGCATCCTTGCTTCAGTTTGTGGAGAGTAAGCTATAGTCTTGGCAATAGCTGGAAATGTTTGGGAGTCTCCAAGGGATCTCTTTTGACAACAAAAACATAGATTTTTTTTTGTTTCATTACCGTAAGTTTCATTGGGTGACAAGAAAAGTTCAGTTGAGGTTTTGTCTTCCCTATGAATTTTCAGTTTTATTTAGATCACCTTCATATATGTATGTATTTTATGAAACTTCTACTGTATTATGTTTTTACCCTACACTTCAAATGATCTTAGTTTTGCTGTTCCTTCCAATATTTGTTACCTTACCTCCTTCTTCTCTCCATTTCCCCACTTGATGCCCCCATTCTAGTTACAATTTCATCCATTCATAACTATATATTTAATTTACATTTCCTAGTGAGAGCTAAATGTCCAATTAAGTTCCTTACTTTATACCTAACCTCTATGATTCTCCAGAGTGTAGCTTGGTTATTATTGACTTAGCAGATAATACCCAGACAAATAAATACATTCCATATTTGTCTTTCTAGAAATGGGTTGTTTCACTCAGTACAATATTTTTAGTACTATCTATTTACCTGTGAATTTTATGATTTCACCATTTACTACCTAAGTAATATTTCATTGTGTAAATGAACCACATTTTCTTCTGTTGAGAAACATCCAGTTTGTTTCCAATTTCTGGATATTATGAATAGAACACCAGAACAAGTGTCTCTGTGGTAGGATGAAGCATTCTTTGGATATATACTCAAGAGTGATTTAGCTGGATCTTGAGGTGCAATGATTCCCATTTTCCTGAGGAAGGTCCACATTGATTTGATTTACATAGTGGATGCACAAATTTGCACACCTACCAGTAGCTGACAAGTGTTCCCCTTACTCCACATACTTGACAGCACGTGTTGTCATTCGTTTTATTATTCTTGGCTATTCTGACTGGTGTAACATAAAATTGCTGCATAGTCTGATTTTGTATTTTACTTATTTCTAAGAATATTGAACATCTCTCTAAGTGTTTCTTATTCACTTGAATTTCCTCTTCTAAAAAATTTCTGTTTCTATTTTTATCCCAATTTTAATTGGGTTTCTTGCCTTCTTGATATCTAGGTTTTTAATTTAGTTCTTTATATATTTTGACTATTAGCCCTCTATTGAATATACATTTGTAAAAACATTGCACGTCACCAGGATTTCTTGGCAGAAGTGAAGTCATGTGCACAGCCCAAATTCTTTGTCACGAGCTATGTGTTGTCTTGGTTTACTGCTCAGTGATGGGAGACTTCCCTTTTCCAGAAGTTATATTGATCTTGTTACCATTATAGCTTGGCAACAGTCTTATAGAATAATCTATGCAAGGTAAAATTATCACAGATTCTAGCTACAACTGAAGGGTCCAAAGAATAGTTTCTGGAATAAAACTTGCTTCTGGTTTATTAGAAAAAAAAATCTTTTCCCATTCTTTAGGACTGTCCTTTGTCTTGAGGACAGTGTTCTTTG
Source organism: Microtus ochrogaster (assembly GCF_000317375.1). Lineage (NCBI taxonomy): Eukaryota > Metazoa > Chordata > Mammalia > Rodentia > Cricetidae > Microtus > Microtus ochrogaster. The sequence goes on along the minus strand of NW_004949135.1, from coordinate 3,006,586 downwards.
TATAACAGAAGCTTATATTTTTTAAGAAAAAATCTTTAGCAATGTTGTGATTTTTTTAACTAGTGAAGTAGTGGGCAAGGTGCCTTCAGGCAGGTCTCCCCATTACCACCTCCCACAGGACCCTGTATGCTAAAAGTCCCACTCTGCCCCCCCCATCCGAATTATCCCCCCATGGCATCAGCCATTCCTGGGGAAACAGACACTACCTGAGCTGATTGTTCAAAGTAGTAAGTGACTGGCTTTCCACAAAGAAAATCCCAAATCTAGCCCCTATATTTCTCTCCCACACATAGCTGTCCCACTAGCTGGTCATCAGGCAATGTGCCTGCAGGCAGACCTCTAATGCTTTCCTTTGGAGCCTATAATCTACAAGTCCCAATCCCCACCAATAACCCACCACAGCATCAACTGCTCTCAGAGAAACAGACAGTGCCTGCACTGATTGCATGAAGGGAGGCTCCCAGAGGCAGAGACATAACCTACACAGAATGCATAAAGAATAACCTCCAGAAGAACAGACAGAACCTGCACAGATTGGATGAAGAGCCATTCTTGGAGATGCAGGAACTGCCTGCACCAATTGGAGAAAGAGATGGGTAGGCAACATGCAAGAATATGCTCAAAAGCATAAAGAGGGATGTGGCAACACCGGAACATAGTGGCTCAACAATAGCATGATTGTAACATCCCAGCACAGAAAAAGCAGACAAAAACAACCTTAAAAGTAACTTTATGAAGATGACAGAGGCACTTAAAAAGGAAGCGAAAATTATCTTAAAGAAATCAAGGTAAAGAGGAAAAAAAACAGAAGGGATCAATAAATCTCTCAAAAATGTATGATTGTCAAGAAAAAAAAGCAATCAAACAGATGAAGGAAATGGTTCAAGACTTGAAAATTGAAAAGAGGCAATAAAGAAAACACACACCAAGGGAAATCTGGAAATGAAAAATCTGGGAAAATGAACAGGAACTACAGATGCAAGTATAAACATCAGAACAAGAGATGGAAAAGAAATTCTGAGGCTTTGAATATATAATAGAGGAAATAGATTCATCAGTCAAAGAAATGTTACATTAACGCTAACTTGAGGGCCAGCCCTAGTCAGCACTAGGGTATGTGAGAAAAATTTGCAAATGAAACAATAGTTTAGGAAAAGTTCTTATCTATTTAATGATTAGAATTTTTTTGTCTGAGGGGGAAAGAAAGCACAGATGCTTCCTGATGGCAACTTTCTCTTTATTTCCTCTTGAAAAACTCCTCTTAAAAGTTTGTTACTCTCTCCCCAGTGCTCTACCCAGCAGCTTCTTTCCATTTCTATATCTTTCTTTTTCTGCCTCTTCCCTGATGCCCTGCTGTCTCTCCCCTTCACTCTTGGCCTCCCTAACATTGCTGCCCTCTTCTCTGCCACTCTCCATTTTTTTTTCACAGCCAAACTCTGACAATTATATTTTCAGTCCTGACCTATACTCAGACTCCAAGATAAGTCACATAGTTGTTTTCAGATAGTAATGTCACATTGACTCCTGCACATAGCTCTAAGATAGTGAAGGTTCCCAGCCAGTCAGCAATTGGCTGTACCTTGCAGTTAGAGAGTATGTACAGATTAAAGTAGCTTCAAACTTGGACCCTGAATTGATAAAACAACACGTGTAAAAATTACCTTGTATTTATCTCTAGAGAAAACAATATATTTATTTCCAGGGACAACCAGCCTGCTTTGAATTTACTCTGAAGTATAAAGTTAACTTGTCTTTGCAAAAGGTTGTCTTTTTTACTTTGGATCTGCTATGGGAACACCTTCTGCTCCTTCAGCCAATAGCCACTGAAATACCAGCCCACTGGGGTGTGGTCTATTTCTCTTTTGAAAAGAGTGTCAAGCCTTGGCTTGCTCTCTTGGTTCCAGCGCTTGGTTCCAGCTCTTGCTCCAGCGACTAGACTCCTTTCCTGACTGTTGGTGTTTTGTGAGTTTTACCCCTAAAATAAATACCCCTTTAAATCTAACCTGATGTGGGATTGTTTCACACATTAAGGATCCTATGTCAATCTGAGTAATGTAAAATACCTTATTATGTCTAGTCATCAAAATTATATCTATAATAGAAATCATCCTTCTGGCCATCGCCAGCTATGTTTTGCCAATTAGACAGAATATTTTCACAAGATAAACACAGAGTAAATGGTATTACACCCAAAGCTGTTATTAGGGAAGAAATGAAGTTCTTAGGGAAGAAACGAAGTGGCTTATGAGTGAAATTACAGATAGGAACAACTGGTTTCCACAGCCAGTGACCCCACCGACATTTCCAGTTGGGGCTAACCACCAGAGAATCATGTGTTGCATGGATCAACCTGCTCAACAGTAATTTTTACCTGCTGTTTATTCCAAGAGCAGCTCTCAGCATTAAATCCAATAAATTACTAATCCAAAACATCTGGGAAATATGGAATACCATGAAAAGACCAAACTTAAGAACATTAGGGATTGAATAAAGAGAAGAATTCTGCTGGGAGCAGATTTGAATAGCTGCCATTACAAGATGGCATTTGGCCCCAGCCTCGCTTCCGCTTGATAGATAACTCCATGTTA
>NW_004949135.1:2993418-3002563 GCF_000317375.1 Microtus ochrogaster | reverse complement strand
CAGACAAATTAGGGAAATAGCAGATATTATGACTCAAATGAGCATAACAGACACCTACAGTACATTACACCCAAAAGAATATGACATCTCAGAGCGTCATGGAACCTTCAAGAAAAATGACTACATACTTGGTCACAAAGCAAACAGTAACAGATACAAAAAATGAAATAAACCCCTGTATCTTATTGGATCACCAAGGCTTAAAGTTAGAATTCAACAACACCACAAATTACAGAAAGCCTAACAGCCCATGAAGATTGAACAATAATAAATTGAATCACCGCTAGGTCAATGAAGAAAGAAAAATTAAAGACTTCCTAGAATTCAATGAAAATGAGTATAAAAATACCCAAACTCATAGGTCACTGTGAAAGCAGTGCTAAGTGGAAATTTTATAACACTAAGTGCCCACATGAAGAATTTGGAAAAATCTCACAATAGTTACTTAACAACTCATCTGAAAGCTCTGGAACAAAACAACAACAACAAAAAGCAGGCTCATCCAAAAGTAGATGACAGGAAATAATTGAAGTGAGATTTGAAATCAATAAAAATAGAAACAAAGAGAATAATACAAAAACATTAACGAAGCAAAGAGCTGGTTCTATGAGAAAATCAACAAGAGAGTCAAACCTATATACAAAGGCAGAGAAAGAATATCCAAATTAACAAAATACTAAATAAAAAGGGGGAAATAACATCAGACACTGATAGAATCTAGAGAATAATCAGGTTATGCTACAAAAACATGTACTCCAAAAATAGAAAATTTAAACGAAATGTACAGTTTCCTGGACAGGTAGCACATATCAAAAATGAATCAAGACTAGATAAACAATTCAAATATACCTATAAAATCCTAAGGAAATAGAAGCAGTCATTAAACGTCACCCCCCCCCAAAAAAAATAAAACAAGGACCAGAGAGCATCAATGCAGGTATACCAGAATTTAAAAGAAGAGTTAATACTGATCCTCCACAAATTATTTCAAACAATAGAATCAGAAGAAACATTGCCAAACTCCTTTTATGAAAATATAGTTACCCTACTGCCCAAGCCACACAAAGATAGAACAAAGAACAAGAATTACAGACTAATCTCCCTCATGATTATTGATGCAAAAAAAAAATCAGTAAAATACTGGTAAACCAAATCTAAAAACAGACACAAAACTCAAGTGCAAGTGGATCAAAGACATCAACATAAATTCACAGATGCTCAACCTGATAGCAAAGAAAATGGGATGCAGCTTTGAATGAATTGACCCAGGAGACCACTTCCTAAATATAATCTCAGCAGCACAGACACTAAGAGCAACAATCAACAAATGGGCTACAAAGGGAGGAGAGAAAATGTTGGGTTTTTGTTTTGTTTTGTTTTGTTTTTTGATATTTTTTTTGGGAAGGTGATCAGAAGAGATGAAACTTTGAAATTTGAACAGTTTGGCAGAAGGAAATGAAGTCACATAGGTATATCAACCACACGCCAAGGGAAGCCCAACAAAAACAAATTTTATTTTCTTCTTCTTTTTTGTGGATTTTTTTTGAAATTTTGCATTTTTTCTTCATTTCTCTTTTATTTTTGAGATTATATTATAATCTAATCATTTTCTCCAAATATTTATTCCCTCTAAACCCAAACATATAACATTCTTATTCTTTATCTAGTTTATGGGCTCTATTGTTGTTGTAGTTAAGATATAAATATGTATCCATAAATATACACACATATGAATATGTGTATGTGTGCATGTATATATATGTGTGTGTATGTATATACATATACATATGTATATACATAAATTCCTAAATATATAACCCACTCAATTTGGATAATGTCACCCTATATATGAATGTTTTAAGAGCTGTGATCTCTTTGGGCATTTTATTTATTTATCTATTGTTTTATATTTTGTTTGAGGGTGTATGATGGTTCAAATGAGCATAGTTCCCATGGGCTTATTTATTTTAATGTTTGCTTTTCAGATGGCAGATTGATTAGGAGTGATTAGGAGGTCTGGCTTTGTTGGAGGTATATTATTGGGGTTGGGTGTTAACGTTCCAAAAACCCATGCTAGGGTCAATCTCTCACACTCTGCTCCAATTTAAGAATCTAATGTAGACTCTCGGTTATTGTTCCTGACAAGGCAAGAATGTGGAGAGCAGCGCAGACAATAGAGGCCTGGTTTGTGAAGTTCAGAAGGAATTTTAAAGACTCTATCAAGGCTGTTTGCCAAACCACAAAAGTAAAACCTTTGCTTTGTTGGGAAATGAATGCTGGTCATCTGTGGCTGAAGAATTAGCTGTAACTAAGAAGGGACCAACATCATTGAGATGAAATATTCGGGAAGTACTTCCTCAGAGTCAGCACATAAAAGCTGTATTTCATAGGTGCCCAAAGTTGTGCCTTGTACTGGTAGCCAAATTTTGTAGTAAGAGTCACCATGGTGGGACTTCCTGAAGGCATGAAAGGGTCATTGAGGACAACTGAGACTCGGTACTTTGAGAGACCAGAAGAGGCCAATGGTGAAAATACAGCCTTGGTGGCAGTTTAAGGCCCAAGATTGAAGGGGTCATGCATAGAAGTTGAGTGTCAGTGTCAGTAAGTGTGGTAGAAATGCAGTCTAGCTGCAGCAAGGGACTGCAGAAATTTGGAGATGGCATTACCATAGATGGCCACTAAGGGCAGCAGCTGCAAGTGGAGTGAAACCTATCACAGCCTGGAAGGCAGACCTGTGTGCTGCAGAGGGCAGAGCCCCCGAATCAACCCAAGTCCCTTGGATGACCCCAGAAGATTATGAGTGAATCCCAAATAACTGGACATTGAGCTATTTATACTGTTGAAGTTTGATATTGCTTTTATTTGATTGTTACTGTGCCCTGATTTTTGCTTCTTGAAGTAAGAAGTATTTGCTTTATTTAAGATTTTACTGGAGTCCACAGTTTAAAGATTTTGAGTTTTAAGAGATTTGGGGTTTTAAAAGAGATTGGCTATTTTAAAAGGACTGAAATTTTAATGTGCTTGAATTTGTAAAGACTGTAGGATTTACATTTTTAATGTGATATCTTGGGGGTGAATAAGAAAGGAAATATTATGGCTTAATAGTGGTATGTTTATGTGACAGGGTCACATGGGATCCGTTGTAATGATTGGTTTTATGTGAACGTGAAACAAATTAGAGTTTTCAAAGAGGACGGAGTCCCAGTTGAGAAAATGCTTCCACAGGATCCAGATGTAAGGCATTTTCTTAATTATCAATCAATAGGGGATAAATGCTTGGTAGGTGGTGCCATGGCCTGGTGGTCCTGCGTTCTATAAAAAGGTGGGCTGAGCAAGCTATGCACAAAAGCCATGTGAAGCAAGTCAGACGAAGCTAGCCAGTAAGCAGCACCCTTCCATGGCGTCTGCATCAGCTCCTGCCTAAGGTTCTAGCCATATTTGAGTTCTTGTCCTGACTTCCTTTGATAATGAACAAAGATAAGGAAGTATAAATAGAAAAAAAGCAAACTACTCTCTAACTTGCTCTTTGGCTATAGTGTTTCATTGCAGCAATAGTAACTCTGATTTAGACAGGGGCTTTGGATTAGGAAAGCAGTTGAGTGAAGTGGGGTTTAATAGACTAACTTAGTAGGGCAATGAGGACTATTGAAAATCAGCTCAAGATGTTACAAAAGGAAATAATATGAGCCATGGAGTTACAGACCGTTGTCTGTGTGTGTGTGTGTGTGTGTGTGTGTGTGTGTGTGTGTGTGTGTGTGTGTGTGATAATTTAGTAAATAATATTCCTGCTTTAATTCCTCTCTTATGAATTGACCAGAGGCTAAATTCAAAAGTTTTGTGCTAATTTCATTAGCAGAAGTAACTTAAAGACAACCTAATATTGACTGGGTTACACTGATATTAATGGTTACTATTATGACCTTTTACCAGAAAAAAAAAAAAAGAACAAGTGATGCAACCAGAAACACAAGTGAACAGTTTGAGTAGAAAAAGAACACCAGCAAATTTAATGTTGGGTCCAATTCCTGTATTGAGGAAATGAAAAATTTGAAGAAGTCTGAGGCTAAATGGAATAAAGGGAATGGTGCCTTCAAGGCTAAACACTACCAAACTAATCAAGCATTCTGTGGAAGGACAAGAGAGAGGCCTGGAGGATTTCCTCATCCTAAGATGCAACAAGTCAAAGTTTCTGCCAACAAAATTCAAGGAGTCGAGCCAGTTCAAGCTCCAGTAGGCAGCAGAATTTGGCAGCTTTGGCCAGTTCCAGCTTTATCAAGGATACAGGAGTTAAGGGAGTGTGAAATCTTCAACCATGACTAAGAAAAACATCATAGGCCAACCACACAGCAAGAGTCCCTGCATGGCAGCTTTGGCTAGTTCCAGCTTTATCAAAGATATAGGAGTTAAGGGACTGTGAAATCTTCATCCATAGCAAACGAAAACATCAGAGGCTAAACAGGCAGCAAGAGTCCCTGCATGGACTCCAAGAAAGGATATTGTATGAAACTCTTAAAGTGATATCTAGAATTCAAAGTGACCCTAAGATGTTAGACATGACAGAACCATGGCGTTTCAGAAGAGTTGCACACAGGAAGTTGAGCCAGCCCAAGGAAGAGAAATGTGTTCCAGTGAGAAAAGTTTGAAACAGTGACTGTTCTGAGGTGTCACCTAAGACCTTTGACCTGAGAGTAAAATTACTACATTTGGAGTTTGCCCTGGTGGGTTTCATTTTTGCATTGGTCAGATATTTCTTTACTATGCCTCTTTTCCTCACTTTTGGAAAGGTATATTTTCTGCTATTGTATGTTGGACATATATAATTTTCTTTTTGATTTTTACGAGGGCTTGGCTTGAGTCTCAGAAGAGACTTTGGACTTTTAAACTATGTTGAAACTGTGAAGGACTTTGAGAACTTTTCAAGTTAGAGTAAATGCTTTTGGATCGTGATGTGTTTACAAGCCCATGGGGTCAGAGAGTCGAATGTAATAGTTTGAAAGATAATGGTCCCAATAGAATCATATATTTGAATGTTTGACTGTTATTTGACAAAATGTTTAGGAAGGATTAGAATGTGTAGTTTTGTTGGATGAGGTATGTCACTGAGGATAGGTTTTGAAGTTTCAAAAACTTAATATCCGTGTCTCACTCCTACTCTCTAACTAGAGTATCCGGTGTAAAGGCTCAGCTACTGTTACAGCACCATACCTGCCTGGCTGCTGCTATGATTTCCACTGGTATGAGATCGACCTCTGATCCAGTAAGCAGGCCTCAGTTAAATGCTTTTTGACTTGGTTATTGTGTCTTCACAATAATTGAGGAGCGTCAATTGCAGTGGAGGGAGAAACAACATGAAATTAGGTTGGGAGAATAAGAGAGAATTTGGGGGAAGGGAAACACAATAAAAATACATTGTATGCAAAACATTTTATAATAATAAAAAAAATCTAGTACAAGAAAGTGTCTTAGGCTTTTAATCTTGGCGCTCAGGAGACTTACACAAGAGGATTGGTGTGAATTCTGTGGTAGCCTGAGCTATGTTGCTCTACTGCCAGTTCCACTGCAGCTTGAACTAGAAGATGAAACAATTTCTCAAGGGGCAAAATTATTGGGGACAGAGCAATTGAATGCAAAAGTAGATGGTTTACTGAGGAGTCTGGTCACTGTGGGTGGCATAAGGATAGAACAGAAAGTGTCTTAGATTGTATTAACTCAAGGATCTTCATAGATAAATGACCATAAATGGCCAGAATAAAATGAAACCAAAATAGCTACTCTGTGAATGAATAGAGAAAATTTTATTCCAAATTGTCATGGTTGTCTCATTGGAAAGCCAGGAGAATTGACAGGGAAAATTTTTCTAGGGTTAAATGGGAGCAGGAGAAAGAAGACTTGTGAGCTGGGGTGGGATTCCTGAGCAGGGACTGAGGGAGCCTAGAGGCTGGCATTGACCTTGGCATGTTGATGGGCAGCACAGTCTTGTGTCCCTTTTGCCAGGAAAGGATAATGACTCCCTTTTCTCAAAAGCAAATAGGGACATTCTTCAAGTCCTTGAGAGAATGGGGAATTTTGTGTAAATCAGAACCTGGGAAAAGGAATTTCTTGGGGGACTAGACAACCATAAATCCCAAACTTTCAATTTAATTGTTTTTGCCTTTGGAAACCGGAACAATTCTAAACTATGAGTCAACCACAATGTTTTAGGATAATGTGTCATGCTGAGATAATTTGCTGTCTGAGCCAATGTGTCACAATATTTACTCTTTTACTTGAAACTGTCTTAAGATATTTGAGAAATTTCATTTCCATACAACACATTGTTTTTTAGTTTCTCATAATACTGGTAATTACAATGCTTTTACATGGGTGTTTTACTTTTGGAACTATTTGGAAACAGTTTTAGGGAATTTGTATAATTTGGTTTTCACTCCACAACCTTGTACCTCTCTATTAGTAGACACTATTGTGAACTTAACAATCTCCATTTCACTTCTATCTTCTGGTTTGCCTTGTTCATTTCTTTTCTTTATCATTTATGTGTATTTGTTGTTTTGTTTTGTTTTGGAGACAAAGTCTCAGTTCTAACATAAACTGGCTAAAATAAGTAGTGACCAACCTGCCTCAACCTGCTGCGTGAAATATAGAAATGTGTTCTCAATCAGGTTCCCTTATTACTTTAATTTTTTAAAACTTTATTATATCAAAGTTTCAAATAATGACTAATAATTGTGATTAAAAGGCCTCTTCCCCATTCATAATGCATTTTTGAAAATATTCACTGACAATTTATTACTTGTATGCAACTAACGATTTTCAAAAAGATAGAATCATGAAAAATTTTGCTCTTCAGTTTATGAAATAAATGCCAAAAATCTAGCCTACATTCATGATGCAAGCAACATTTTTAAGTTTACTCATAGTGATGTGATATTAACTTTTTGTGTATTTTTTACTTCTATTTCTCTGTATCTCTGTGTGTATCTAACTCATCTGTCTCTGTCTTTTTCTCTGTTTCTGATTATTTGGGATCAAAGACAGTGTCCTAACACATGCTGTGGATGTGCTCTGGCACAGAGCTAAACTCCCATTTCTGTCATTCCATTTATAGAGCTTCTCACTACTGTGAAGCTACATGCTTATATCTGCCCATTGCCATATTAATGAGTTACATAATTTTCTTTAGCGTGGTCTTCCCATGGACAATCCTTTATCCCAGTTCTAAGCTGCACAACACTACACTAATTGTTCCTTTCTTGTTTACCTTTGCCCTTTACAGGAGCTGTGGAAAAGAATTGAATGACATCGTGAGGATGGGATATCTTTAGCTTAGAAATATTTTGTTTTATATGTAATGATTGCTGGTGATATTCCATCATATAAATATAGCACAGTATATTAAGTGTTGAATGGCATTTTAGTTTTAAGGAGGACAACAATAGCTGGGTGTAGTGGTTTGAGTAGGAATGGCCCCATATACTGACTCATGTTTGAATGGTTTGCCCATAGGGACTGGAAATATTAAGAGATTTGGTCTTGTTGGAAAAAGTGTATTACTGCAGAAGTAGGTTTTGAGGTCTAATTTGCTCTAGCTAGGCTTAGTAAGACAGGCTTTGTAGTGATATCTCATGAAATTGGACCTTAGTGGTTGGAGACAAACACACCATACATATAAAGCTTACATGTGGAGTTTTATTGGGGGAAGGAAAGGAAGTGGGGAAAAGAAGGGGAAAGGAAAGAGAGAGAAAGCTAGTGTAAAAAGGACTTTTGGGAAGAGAGAGAGAGAAAGGGAAAAAAGAGATAGATGTAGAGAAATAAAGAAGAAGAAGTAGACATAGTTCTACATTTTAAAGGCATAGGATACTGCCTGCCATGTACACAGGGTTGTTGCAGGAATGAAACAATCTGCCACGTCCCCGAGGGATGGTGGCAGATGTGCCTGGATGCTAACAGTCTTCTGCTTCCTGTGGATCAAGATATGAAACCTTCTGTTCCTTCTCTAGCACCATGTCTGCCTGTATGCCACCATGTCTTCTGATGATGTTAATGAACTGAAACTCTGAAACTGTAAGCCACCCAATTAAATGTTTTCTTTTATAGGAATTGCTGTGGTCATGGTGTCTCTTCATAGTAACAGAAACTAAGACACTGTGCTAACTCCATTCTGTCCCTCTCTGGCCATGATTTCTATTTTCCCTTTTCCGCTTGAGTCACTTTGCATTCACCTTAGACTCCAGGAATAGGAGTGATTAGTAAAAGCTTAAGAGAAAAGAGATGCAAACTACCATTATCCACTGTGCCCTAAGCAACAGCAAGCTTTACAAAACATATCCCTATAAAATGAAGACAATTATCTTTGATGATGAGTCTAGATCCTGGAGTAGAAATAACTAGCCCATGAGATCCTTGCTTTTCTCCTTAAATGAAGACCTCTTCAATTCATCTTGTAAAACAAAAACTGAGATAATGATAAGCCTGGTCACACCTTTACCAGGAATGTTTAAATAGGCAAACCTTTGCTCCCTACTCTTCATTTTCTTCTCTTTTTATGGTAGTAACTGTTACAAACACAATCTTTGGATCACTGGATCCAGTATATCTGTTCTCTCTATACTTTCACTAAATCTTATTTTTCTCATAAATTCTCTCCTTAATTAGAATATTGGGACAGGTAGCTAAGTCTACTCATTTGGAACTCCCACAGCTGAGGGCTTGGCTCTAAAACTATGGTTGCATATATTATTTAATTTAGCACTGTAGATCTGGTAAACGATCATGAATTGTGCTTAAATTTTGATATACCAATCTTTTACTTATGCTATCTTTTGCTATACACTGAATGTTAGATTGCTGTGAGATCTTTGGAAACTAAAACAGAACTGTGATAAAGATGAAGCTTAGTTGCTCTGATCATCTCTTTATATCATTGAATTCACTAATATTTCATTAGAGATTAATGAAATTATGTTCATGATAGATACTGCTCTAATCTTTTTAACAATGGTAGTCTTAAAATGGATTCAATTTTGAAATCTGACAATACTGTCCTCACAAAAATTAGAGTTTGTTTTCTCTGCTACACATAACGTAATTTCAGAAAATTTCTATCTTAAATATTTGCTAGAATTCAGCACAAAGTCCTAGGACTAGG
>NW_004949135.1:2991464-2992539 GCF_000317375.1 Microtus ochrogaster | reverse complement strand
ATTAAACCAATCAGAAGGCACCTTAGGAGGAGACACATATTCACAGTGTACACCAATATTTCACAACACTTGCAAGAGCAGATTTGTTTGCAGTACTTTTGCTAATTTTTCACAGAATGTCTGGAGCAAAGCTCCATTTTTTAAGGTACTAACAAGTTAATTTACTCTCTTCCATTTCTCTCTCCTAAAGAAAGTATTGCCAAGTTTATTAATTTTTTACAAAAAAAGACAGATTTGGATATTGTTAGGTTCTACAATTTATTCTCAAACTAATTATTTTTAAGTATTTAATAAATTCTTTATTAATAATTGTTTACTATACTTATTAAATATTTCCAGGTTCCATTTCCCATTCTTTATATAACTTAACCTCATCCATACCATAGACCTAAGAAATCTCACTATCCACTTTTCACAGGTAGAAGAGCCAAACTGTATAGAACCAATTTCCTTACTGTAAGCTACAAAGTAAAAGGTATCAGAATTAAGCTCTGAGCTCAAGACTTTACTCAGACATTGCCCAATTAGAGATTATATACAGCAACACTGTAAGGAGTTTGAAACATATGAAGAATAATAAATGAAAAATCTAGGCAAATTCATATATTGTGCTCCTGGGAACCATCAGGAAGTCTAAGATTCGATTATGCCAGTTTCCATGAGAGTTTGTAAGAAGACAAAAGGCAAGGAACACTCTAAAACATTGCATCCTTTTGTTTTGTTTTCCTTGTTTCAGTATTGCATTGCAGACCAGGACGTCCTGATCTCTTTCCCTTCCTCTCTCAGCTGATGTGGGCGGGTCTTCTGTTTGTATTGATTTCATTGGTTAATAAAGAAACTGCCTTGGCCCATTTGATAGGCCAGCCCTTAGGTGGGTGGAATAGACAGAATGCTGGGAAGAAGGGAAGTGGGTCAGATGGAGCCATCTGCCAGGCCAGACATGCTGAATCTTCCCAGTAAGCCAGCACCTTGTGGTGCTACACAGATTATTAGATATGAGTTAAAACAAGATATGAGAGTTAGGCAGTAAGAGACTAGAGCTAATGGGCCAAGCAATGTTTAAAAGAATACAGTT
>NW_004949135.1:2988352-2990614 GCF_000317375.1 Microtus ochrogaster | reverse complement strand
ATTGGGCCTACAATTTGTGATCCTAGAGAAGATAAACAAGAAGGTGAACCCAAAGAAAAACATATAGTCATCCTCCTGGATATTAACCTTCATCAGGCAATGAAAGGAGACGGAGACAGAGTCCCACATTGGAGCATCGGACTGAAATCCCAAGGTCGAAATCAGGAGCAGAAGGAGAGAGAGCACGAGCAAGAAACTCAGGACTGCGAGGGGTGCACCCACACACTGAAACAATGGGGATGTTCTATCAGGAACTCACCAAGGCCAGCTGGACTGGGTCTGAAAAAGGTGCTTTATTTTTGTCAGTTGCTTCCTTTGCTAAACAGAGGTCCTTTTCATTCAGTGGAACCCATGATGAAGCACTATGCACACAAAAAAGAAATGGAAAAAACACAAATCCACAACCCCAGGGTCCCTGGGCTCATCAAAAGGCAATCAAATGAATGGAATTGTTACTTGCAGTATATAGAAAGAAGTTGAGATTGTCATTTTAAGCTCAATATGTCAAACTCTAAATAACAAGTACTATATAGTCACATTTATGTTAACACTAAGAAGGTGGATGTCATGGAAATATAAAGAATGACAGGAACAGGCTGGAGAAAGTAGGGGGAGAAAGGAGATGAGAGATTAGACAATGGTAGTAAGTTGTAGCTTAAAAGACAGACGCTTTGCTGGACAGTGGTGGTGCACACCTTTAATTGTAGCTCTAGGGAGGCAGAGACAGGCGGATCTCTGCGAGTTGCAGGCTAGTCTGGTCAACAAGAGCTAGTTCTAGAATAGGCTCCAAAGTTACAAACAATACACAAAAAACATGTAACAAAAACCAAATAAAATAATAAAATAAAAAGACAGCAGCACTCGTTTGCTGTTGCACATTAGGGTGCTGTGGTTTTGGATAAATTATCAGATTCAAAAAGAGGTATTTCAAATAGTTTCAGTTCAATAAATGATAAATGTTTGAAGGGTCAGATATATTTTACCTGGTATAACACTACATAATGTACACATGAAGTAAACCAGTGTATTTCCCCAACATTCTATCATTTTTACTTTTTGTCTAATAGTTAACAATGCATTTAGGTAAAATCTTAATCTATAAAGAATTCTATTTTGGAAAACATTGTATCAACTGCATGCATGCTAAGAGCATATGATTTTATGACAAACCTTCAAATATATATAATATTTTTATTAAAACATGTTTAAATATATTTCACTGTGAAATATATATATATAGTTTTATGTGATTTTATATATTTATAATATAAAACAAGCTCTGAACTCAATAGCATTAAATTTACAGTATTATTTTAATGTGAAAAATGACACCATTCTACTTATTCCATTTATCATGCTTGGTTTGCTGCCATAAATTTTGAATATACTTTTCTCTTTATGTAAATTAATATGATGCTTCTGGACAAGCCTGGGGCTACCAAATTCACATGGTACTGCTGTGCTACTTACAGCATAAACGCAAGTGCAGGTCCTGAGGTAGCAAGCTTGTATATGTCTGTAAGGTTTTATTATAATTGAGCTGCAATGTGCTTAGATATTCTCTTATTATAAAGTAAAAGCCAGACACTAAATCATTGCTGGAGAAAACTCTTTATGGTTGAATACTGGCAAAATACATGCTCTTCTATTTAAGTTTTCGGCATATCTTGAATGTAACTTATAAATCTCATTTGTTTATCATAAATTTAGACTGTTGAATACTGTATATATTTTCAATGAATGTAACACTGTAACTAGTGTCTGGTTTACTTCCAATGACTGGAATATTTTCAGACATCATATTCAATAAAGACAATTCAATTATTATATACATCCTGTTTTCGTTCAGGAATTTCCAAACTATCTGATAATTATCAGATCAAAATGTTATCTATATTTTATTGCCAGTGTCTCCTCACTTAAGTATCTTGCAGTAATAATTATTTATGTAAATGGGTCACAGTGTTAGATAAATGTATGTAGGCTTGTCAGAGAGAAGGAAAAGAGTATAGAGTGTTAGGAAAGAAGTAAATTTTTTTTTTAAAAAAAGGAGTAATGTCTTTAAAGAGGCAGAGTACAGACGTTCATAGATTAAAGAAGTAAAGATAATAAAATTAATATTTAAAAGTAATAGAGTAGGGCTGGAGAGATGGCTCAGCAATTAAGAGCATATCCTACTCTTCCAAAGGTCCTGAGTTCAATTCCTAGCAACCACATGGTGGCTCACAACCATCTGTAATGAGGTCTGGTGCCCTCTTCTGG
>NW_004949135.1:2982966-2988149 GCF_000317375.1 Microtus ochrogaster | reverse complement strand
AGCATATATCTTCTAAAGGTATCATGATTTCCAAATTTGGGTATAAGGATATGTTGCTTTGGAAAAGAGGTTCTTCTTTTGTTTACACAGAAGATGAGAACCTGTGGATTGCTTTCATACCAATGTGGGTTGATGGAACAAGATGCTCTGAAAGATTGTCTTGATCACCCCTCAAAGAATTACTTCACCCAATAAGCAGCAGGAAGAAGTTTGGACAGAACTGCACCCATATTCCCAAATGTTGTTTGTAAATGCTTCTTTATATTTAAAGTGGGATACAGTTTCTATGTGCTTATTTCTGGATTAAGTTAGCTGTACAGCCAGGAACCTACAAGCAACCCTCTGCCAACTAGAGAAAAAGTCCTAACAAAAAGAAAACTGTATTAAGGAAGTATATATATGTATATACACATATATATCAATATATCAAGAACTAAGAAACTTGAAGAAATTTCAAGAAAAACAAAAATTTATAAAACTAAAGAAAGAAAAATATAGGTAATTATCTAAGTGAGAACTTGTACTTTGCTACAAACTTTGTGCCCATGTTTTTAGGTTGAAATTCCTATAGATGCAAGGAAACTAGAAAGGTACCACTGTTGTTTGAAAAGATCTTAAGCATATCTTAAGGGTCTTAAGATTCCCTAAAGATCTTAAGGGGATGTCAGAACAGGATAATATGGGGGGTGGGGGCAGAAAGACAAAGGGAAAATTAAGTGGGGAGAGGAATGGGAGTGTAGTAAGACTGAGGCAGGGTTTAGGAAGAGATACATAACAAGAACATGAAGGACAATAGAAAAGAAATAGGAAAACTTACTTTTCTGTAAGTATCACATGTGTCCACCCATATGTACATTCCCCTTGCAACACATAGAAATAGATATGAGTGAGTTTAGTGAGAATTACTCTGCATAAAGGACAACAGTATTCTCTGAAACCATTCAATAGGAAGTAAAGCTTTCGATGTGGTATATTTTCTTTTGAGTTGTTGATCAAGGCAGTTCTATAGATCCAGACAGAATATTTTTATCACTCTTTTTTGTCAACCACAACTTAATTATAAGATATTATTGCTAAAGAAAACTATAGTGTATATATTTAAGTAATGTGACATGGAAAATAAGCTACTGCTGACCAAGGTGTTTTCTCCCTGTGGTCCAGTTTTCATAATACTAGAAGGTGGCTAGATAGGCTGCTGGAGGAGAAAAGTATCAAGAGTCTTAGTCAACTATGAGCCCTTAAAGCTACAGTAGTTAGCTAATTGACAAGATTCACACATGGGTATAATCATACCACAAATGTTCTTAGAGTAAACAACAATTTTTTGATCAAGTAAGGCTGCTCAGCAGATTGGAATTCATGCCTGGAATTGTAAGCTTCATCAGGAACCAATAGCTGCAGCTCTCCTAGACCCTAGGAGAGAAGTTATGACTATTACATTGCTAAATGACTTAGCACCAAACTGCCCTCTAATTTGTATCTCTATGTATATGAATTAGCTCAGCATTCTGTCTTCATCAGAAGACGCAGTTTTAAGTGGACAGTAGTCAGTGCAGAAATGCATAACAGAAGTCTTTGGCGTGCTTAGTCATAAACAGAACATCTATATCACATACCCTTACAACTGAGACTCAGGAGGTATGAAAGATGAGGTGTAGATGTTTTAAGAGCCAGAGGTCAGAAAGAATAGAATCTTTGGAACACAACAGGTCCAATGCTCAGCTTACTCATATATGTCTTAATAACTTTAATGGTTGATTCCACTGTGGAAATGGGGGTGTACATTGTCTTTATACCACAGTAATAACCATCATATATTTATGCATTTCAGACTGAAATGTAAACTGGCACAATTTTGAATAGGTATTACTATTCCTTATAAAAATGTTTTAAATATTGAAAAGAACCATAATACTCATCAATAATTAATAAGGTGGGAAGTCAAACATGCTTATAAAATAGAACACTGCTCATCAATGAAAAGTCACAGATTACGGGAACATTATGATGAAGCGCAGTAACATGCATGGATCCCATATGCCAAACAGTCCTAAATTTTATCTAAGGTAAATCTACTCCTTGCCTAGTTTTAGTCTAGAGTGGGGACTTAGTCTAGGAACCTGAGAGTGGGAAGTCATGTGGTATTGTTCTCTGTCAGATTTATTGTATTCCTAGGAGCCAGCCATGATAAGCTAAATATAAACAAATCACCTATAGGAAGTTCTTTACTTCCCACCATTATCACCTCCTAGAGTAGAACTCAGCCACAGATACATTTAAATGGAGGCCTGAGTCTTATTAGCTTACCCTGAAGCAATGCCTGGTCACAGGAAGGACCATAAACTAAGATTACCTGAGCACCACCCAAAAACAGACCATTCAAAGGAAATGTTGAACATACCAACCATTGTAGATAGGACCACCTGCCAGCATACACTCTCCAGGACACCCCTAGGCAAATGTCAGCCAATCAGAGGTCCTGAACCTCAGAAATCCCTTACCCCCAACTTTACTACTATAAATACCCTACTCTAACTGAGTTCGGGACTCTCTGATTATTCTAATTCCTTGGACACAGAGAGACTGAGTTTGCAAACTTGCATAAAATAAATGTTCTTTGCTTTTACATATGGGACTCTTTCTCCTTGTTGGCTTTTGGGGACTTCGTGGATTTGGGCATAACATTGCAAATTTCAAAGATTTATATAATTTCAAACCTTAATAAACCCAACACCTGAATTCATTCTTCTTTATTTCAAATAAATTATACTTCAAAGAAAAAATATAAAGAAAACTTTATTTGTGATTGTACATTAAATTCTTATTTTCTTTGGAAGGGGAGTGTGAGCTTCCTTACTGCAGTGGACACACAAGCACAAATATTTTGATATTCCTTTCTTTTTCTCTAAGGTTCACCCAAACTCTGAGAAGTTGAAAAATCAGTCTTAGAGTCCCTTTGTGCAACTCCTTTGTTACTGTTGTGCACACAATTATTTTTTCACATCATACCAGGTTCTAAAAGGCTCTCTGAAGTAAAGACCTGGTTCCTAACTAGGTCACAAAATGTATTTCTTTCCACTAAGCCTGCCAGCTCTTCCAGACCCTTAACAGATAATTGAGAATATCACCCCCAGTAACACAGTGAAGAAATACATCCAGTTTGGCAGCTCCTTAGATAATAGAACGCGAAGGCAGCTGCTTCTTTTCTTCCTTGGCAGCTATCTTTCCCAGATTACAGCCACTTATAAGACACACAGTCACAGGAAGATGCATCACAAAGTGTCCACTTAAATGAATAATATAAGCATTCTATGTTTATGAAATTCTCACTTTCTGTGAGAGCGTCATTGTGCTGTACATTCTTATCTCACTTTATTGTTTTACTGATAGCTTGTTAAAGGATAACTGACAATGAACACATTAACGAAACTTTAAAAAATATTTTTATTTACTCTATGTTGGCATATGTTACCATGCAGTTGACAGAGGAGTATGCATGTGAAAATCAGAGGCCAACTTGTTGGACTCTGTTCTCTCCTTCAATCAAGTAGGTGCCAATAATAAAAACCAGGTCTTCAAGATCATCCTCCTTTATTTGTGGAACCATTTCAGCAGCCCAGTATGTACCTTTAGTAAAAAATTTTCCTAAGTGTTAACTGACAAATAGATTATAACTGGAATCTGATTCTTTTTTTTTCTTTTCTTTTTTTTTTGTGTAAGCTTTTCTTTGTCTACAGTCAAAGGAATTTCTTGGTGGGTAATGAGGTACCGGAGATAGCTCCTTATTCTTTATATTTAGCCTAAAACTCTTCTGTCAATAATGAGCTTTTGAATTTTGCTTGTAAATCATGGATTGAATTTTAAATCATCATTTAGTGACTTGTCTTTACCTTCCCTTTAGTGGGTCATATCTATTCCAGATGTGGAGCTTTGCCTACTCAAAAGTAAGATACTAGGAGTGCTAGCCTCTTCCTTTGTTGCTTTCAGGAACACTTGCTGCTCCACAATATTTATTTATTTTCAAATTTACTTTAAGTTTCTTTTCCCTAACCCTAACCCCTAACCCTAATCTTAACCCTAATCACCATTAGATATTGAATGTCAGCCTCTTTCTTTGTTGCTTTCGTGCATCATTGTTGCTCCACAATATTTATTTTCAAATTCATTTTAAGTTTCTTTTCACTGTTTGTATACTATCTTATTTATTGTACAATTTTCAATATTAAAACCATCCCTTAAGGGCAGGCATTGTGTTACAGGTGTATTATATCATCAGCCGGAGAGTATAGCAGGGGAATCATGCCTCAAATCTTATACTACATAATATATTGTTATGCCTCTCTCATCCCATCTTTGTTGTGGAATATTATGTTTTTTATGCTGTGGAATATTTGTTTAGTGATGCAAAGATGTGTGTATTCTCTCTTTTTTGCATTTCTTTTAACTCTGTCAAGCTATATTATTGGCCTGTCTAAAATTTCTGATTGGTCTAATAAAGCGCTAAATGGCCAATAGTTGGGCAGGAGAGAGAAATAAGTGGGTTTGGTGTGCAGACAGAGAGAATAAATAGTGAAGACCTAGGAACGGGAAAAGGAGAAGAAGGAAAAAAGGAAGATGACAGGAACCAGCCATCCAGCCACACAGCCAGCTACAGAGTAAGTAAGAAAGATATATATATATAATAAAGAAAAGGTAAAAAGCTGAGAGGCAAGACATAGTTAAAAAGAAACAGAAACAGAAAACAAAATGATTTAAGTTAGAAAAGCTGGCTAGAAAACAAGCCAAACTAAGGTCAGGCATTCATAAGTGGGCATGCATAAGTAAGGATAAGTCTCTGTGTATTTATCTGGGAGCTGGGTAGCAGGCACCCAAAGAGTAAAAAGTAAACAACAACAACAACAAATAATCAATTAGACCCTCTTTCTCAGATTTCTTTCCCTCCCCTCTTTTTTCCCTCTTTCTCTTGCTCTTACTTATTCTTTCACACTTTCTTTTCTTTTTTTCTGTTTTCTCAGTCTCGGTCTCTCTTTTTCTTTCCCCATATATATGTGTGTGTGTGTATATATGTAAAACATACATTATATATTTTATTAATATATATTCATAGAAAAATGAAGCAGAGAGACAGAAGGAAAAAAAGCTATATAGTAATAATTATTGATGTGTGTGTATATGTGTGTGTG
>NW_004949135.1:2972063-2982866 GCF_000317375.1 Microtus ochrogaster | reverse complement strand
TATTATTAGTATACTAGTTATTTATATTAGTAATACAGTGCTGTTGCAACATTAGAATAGGAGATAAATTTCAAGTGCATTTATAATATATGACACAAATTGCTAAGAAGGGACATGACAATGGTGTCCACTGTTGCAAGGAGACACCAGATATAGCACATCTGCCATTTGTTTAACTGGTCACACTGTGTACATGTCAAACAAATATCCCAAATGTTATGGTCTGAGTGTTCCTCACATCATAAACTAGCCATTATAAAAATATACAAATATCTTTTCTACTACTTTCACATTTAATCAGGCTAGATACCACATGTCTTTACTAGTGGGCTAAATTTTAGTGTGAAGTAAATAAACTACCAAACAACATTTCACATAGAGTTCTGTTATTTATAAGATGGTTGCATTATTTCTTTTATAAAAATAAACATAGAACTTCATATAAACTTATTGCCAGAAAAAAAGTGTTTTAATAAAAAAAATTCACGACTAAATTTTGCCTTTTCTTTATGTCCTAGGCAAACATCACATTTTGCACATTTTCCATAAGACTGGAAGATGAAGAGATGAACCTAGTAGCCCATTGAGGGTCCTATCAACTGTACACAATCTCTGAATGGTAGATGAGACTAAAGAATGTAATATGAGTAAAAATGCTATGGGGATATGGCAACACTGAAGCTGTGTGCAGCCACATCAACACATTTTTTTCTCTTTAGAGGTTAATTCTAATAACTCCTACTGCACATACTTATGACTTCAGTGCATTTGTAAATGTTCCTTTGTATCCTTTTTGCAATTACTTGTGTATGAGGAAAACATTGTAAGCATAGCCTAAATGTCACAACAGTGTATGCCAGGTCTTTTTATTTTTTAAATAATTTCAAATATCTGCTTAGAAGGTTGACATTGAATGACTTAATTATCTTAATTATTGATTTGAATCTTTTAAATATCACAGCAATCAGCAATAAAAAACTGAGACTACTTATTGCTCTTAATCTATTCACCCGTTATTAAGATGTTGATTAGGCAAAATGAGTTGTCAGCAGAAATATGCTAAACTTTTGTCAGACCCAGAACTCACAGCCTGCCAACTCAATTGACATTAATCCAGGCTGCTAATGTCAGTATCAGACTTCAGTTTGGAAATCAAATCACTGATATTGAAAGTTAAAAATTGTCTTCAGGAACAATATTCATGTTATAGAATGCGCAAAAGGTGGTTTTATACCATAAGACTAAGTATTTAAGTTATTTTCATAGTTTTCTACCACATATATAGTTATTTATTATCATTTATTACTTATAGTTAAATGAATGATGATTAAAAAATGCTTGTAAATATATTATGTGGCTGTATTTTTTTATAGTCATGTGTCTATTAGAAGTCGAACATGTTTGTAAATAATGCAATTATAGTCTTCCAGAAAGAAAGTTAAGATAGAACAGATTTTGTGTGCTGAGGCAAACAGGTAATAGAGTTTTCACAAGTTATTTTATATTACAGCATTACTCATCAATATATGCATAGTAATATCTATTATCATCTTTGAGAAATTTCAAGCAGAAATTGAAAGGTAAACAGACCGACAGGCAATCAAGGAATACGATAACAGTTTCTTGTTATGGTTAAGTCTTTCAGTGACATAGACGTTCAGAAAATTAAATTATTTTGAGAAAAAAAATCTAAAATACATTGCAAACAAGAAGAAAGAACAATGATGGGATATTTGTTTTATTTCTATTGACTGTATTTCTTTAACAAAAAGAACTAAATTGCAATCAGAAGTACAGAAAACAAGAGCCCTGGAAACATTGAGCAGTGACCATACAAGTTATTTTTGTCTATATTCTATCATTAGTTATAACTTTGTGTGTGTGTGTTTATATGTTTTGTGTCTATGTCATATATACTCTTGTGTATGTGGGCATATATACCTGTAAACACATATAGGTTGGAGAAGAAATTTGGGTTTCTTACTCTAACATTCTCCTTATTTTTTTTAAAATAAAATCTTTCACAGAATTTTGGATTAGGTTGGCAGCCCGAAAGTCTCTACCAGCCATTATGCTATATTTAAGACCAGTGAGTTACAACACTTATAATCGGAAAGCTAAAAATAATTGGTCAAACAAGTAGACAATCTGAAAGTGTGTTCTATTATCAATGTTCTGATAAAGTCATTCCTTGAGTTGGAACATATGAATGACTACTCTGTGTTAAGAACTGTCCAGCTTTCACACTGAGACTGTCCCTTGCTAGAGTTCATTTGGCACTAGGAAGCTTTATGGATTACACACCTGTTAAGAGTTCTTCCATACATTTCTGTTTTTGTCAATATTACCTAGGTCAAAACTTCTTTATAGGAAGAGTTGTTTCTATCACTGTGGAGGAGGGTTTTACTGCTCTGTACATTTGGGAGGATCAAATTTACAGGACAGACCATTGACACTAAGTGACTATATATTATAGGGAAGTTATTCTGCTCTTTCCAGATATATGGGGGAGAAAGAGGGAGAAGTAAGAGGGAAAGAATGTGGGAGGGAAAAAGAGCAAGAATTTACCAGGAGTAGTCAAAAATCCTTTAAGGAAATGTCTCTGAAAACAGGAATGACTGGAGAATATGAACATAAACTAAAAAGTTTGGAATTAATCATAGAAACAGAAAATTCAGACGAAGATTTTAAATATTACCTAAATTGGTTAGTTAACAATAGCAGCAGTAAGGATATTTGACTGGTAAGATGGTAGGAATACATGGGATACGAGGATGAAGCCAAACCGAAAGCTTGTTAGAGTACTAATTAACTGACAGTAGGAACAAGGAGAAGAAAATGATGTTGAAACTATTTAGCATTTCTGGTTTGTATCTATAAACACAGGAAATACTAGGAATACTGGTATACTGGTAGTGCAGTAAGGACTCAGATGAAGACTTTGTTGAGCTCCAGGGATTCTTATGTCTGGGATGTCCAGCAATCAAATGCTTGTTGGATGGTTCCTATGATGAAATAAGGTTTGTGGTTGTTTATTCGCCACTGTTTACTGCAGTAGAAAAACAATTCTTTTAAAATTTTCAAGTTAGGTGGTTTTAGAAAACTCTGTAGGCATGTGTTCCAATCATGGCTGTGAGAGTTTATTTTATTGTTCATACAGAGACTATTTTCTAGAAAGCAATCCCTGGGGTTGATTTTTTTTTAAATCATGTATATTCAGATCGACAACACTTGAACATTTATGCAGCTACAGCCTTTACATGGTCTAACAAATATACTAAATGTGCTTCCTACTAGTACCTTAAAGCTCTATTCTCTAAATGTTATCTTTGGTTCTAACTGATCATTTCTTCCTCAGGTAAACTCTTTCATGGTTCTATTCTTGTATATACAACTACAAATGCGCGCGTGCGTGCGTGCGTGCGTGCGTGTGTGTGTGTGTGAAAGAGAGAGAGAGAGAGAGAGAGAGAGAGAGAGAGAGAGAGAGAGAGAGAGAGAAGTTGTGAATGTATGCTTCCCTAAGAAAAGGACAATTTGCAGACTTTCTCTAAAAGGCCAGGAGATTAACACTGATATTACAATACTATTTATTTGCTTCACCAATTTTATTTCCTCGTGTATGTACAATGGTGTTTTCTAGAGAATATAGAACATAGAACATAATTGTTACTAATTAAAATTAACAAATTGATGGGTCAGATTATTTGCTTTAAATAAAATATTACATACATTATATAAATGAAGAGGCATTTTTTTCAGTTTTGAAGTTATGTGTATTCTCAAAGTTTTTACAACTTCTAATAAAATTTTATAGTACTTTTAAATCACTTTGCATGCACATGTTGAAACGTTTTATTTTCTAGAAGAGTCAATGCTAACATGATATTTAATGTTCACTCAATAGATGATGACATTAAATGGTCCCACAGGCAAAATGTTAAGGAGAGTAGCCTGGAGGATACTGGAAACTCAGTGCCTTGTTATGGACAGAAAGTCATCATGAAACAGTCTAGTTTTTAGAAACAAATTAGAACAAAATACAAAACAACCCAAACATTTCCCTCACAACAGCTATTTTAATCTCAGTCACTCTAGGTGCTGACCTACTAATTCATTGAGAGACTATCAGACAGATGTCAAGTCACTTACACAGCATATCCTTAAATGCTGCTTCATATTACTAGTCTGTGACAATGGGCATTTCATGCTGAAGTGGTACAACCTTGGATATGAAATGTGGACTTGAGTAAGAAAAAATAGCAAATGAGTCCTCAAGATAAAAATAGCAATGGTGTGAAAAGTCCTTCTGTCTATGTGTTGCTTTTATTGGTTAATGAATAGAGAACTGGCTTGGCCTATAGCACGGGAGAAAGAATGGCAGAGTCAGAGAGAAGCCATGGAGCCACCAGAGATGCTGGAACTTTAGCTGGTTAAGTCACAGCCACATGGCGATACACAGATTAATAGAAATGAGTTAAATTAAGATGTAAGAGTTAGCCAATAAGAAGTTAGAGCTAATGGGCCAAGGGGTGATTTAATTAACACAGTCTGTGTGATTATTCCAGCCACACAGCACAATCATAAAAAAGGTACACATCAGAAATGGGTGTGGACCTGATCTGAAAAGAAAATCTTTGTCAAATACACACCAAGATTGTCATAATGGGGCTGCTGCTTCTTTGTTGTTTGTGTGTGTGTTAGTTTGCCATGCATTGATGTCTGTCATCACTGTTTTGCTGAGAATATTCATAAATACCAATTCATCACTCTGTAGTCTCAGTTTTAAGATCCCATCATTAGAGACCTCGCCTTTTGTCTCCCTTTACACAAGCCAGTGCTTCCATTATCAGTCCCTGGGCTCCTGTTATTACCTTTTTTACTGCACCATCTCAGAGAGAGAGTTTTAATGATTTTAACAAGGGAATGAATATTACATTAGGAAACCAATTATAAATAGAATGAATGGCTATGCTAAGTCCTTTTGAGAGTCTCCATATCCTCCAGGACATGTTGACATAATGCCTTCTAATTGCAGTCTATCACCTGCTCATACTTCTGATCCCGGTACCTTGTCCTAGGTCCATCCTTAGATAGCTGTAACATGATGTAGAATTATCTGTCTCTCTTTCTAAAGAGTGTGTCTTTTCTCCTGCCTCTTTTTATCCCACACAGTAACAAGTTGAAAGCAGTGGTTTTTCTTAATATATTCCAAAGTATATTATTGACACAGGTACGGAATGGCAACTAAGAATAGATCATCAGTATGGCAGTGTACCACGGCTAATAAGGTATAATGAGTCATGCATTTATAGGTTGTTATATAGAATGGTTGTATGCTTATAATTATTCTTGATAACCTTTATCTATTTCTTTATGTTTCTCTCTGTTTGTCTGTCTCTCTGTGTTTTTCTGTCTGTCTTTCTGTCTCTGTTCCTCTCTCTCGCTCCCTTCCCATATTTACCCACTCTGTTCTCTAGCTCTACTTTTCCCCTCACTACTTCTCCTCTTGCTTCCCTCCCTTCCAAGCATTATACCAAGAAAAATGCCTTCTTTACTCAACTTTGGGTGTGTGTATGATATCTGAGGCATTCTAAATTATATATCATCACAATAGTTTGAAATCTGATCATTTAAAATTAACTTATAAAAATCATAATTAATTCACTTAAATTTACAGTTGTCAAATTCCAAAGTATTCAACTGGGCATACTTGAAGAGTTTATTTCCTAAATGATGTGACCAGGGTTTAAGGTACAACAGAGCCATGGAACTTGAACAGATGGTACTTTGCAATTAATATGAATTTTAAAGGCCGAATGCTGTGTGCATAATGGCATTTGCTCTGCCTATTATTAGATATTGAATTTTACTCATGTACTGCTTTAAAAAATTGCTCTACATTCTGCCACCTTCGACCTTACAGGAGATTAGGAAATTGGGAAGTTATTGAGTGAGGAGATCTAGCAAAATTACAATTACAGGAATTTCTGAATGCTGCATGTAATTGAATTTATCCACAAGCCAAAAAAATCAATGCAGTCATCCAGAAACATACCAAATGTGACATTCAGTTTTTTATGCTTTATCAAACCTAATTGATGCTGGAGGAAATAAATGAGAGAAGTAGGCAATCATAGAGTACGAGTCTCTAAGGATATATCAAATAGCCATTCATAAGGGCTGAGGGTAATTCATACTTCTGAATGCCTATTGATGGCAGCAGTACTACTAACTCTCTTCCCTTCTGATGTTCCAGCTCTAGCAATTTCTCCCTATTTTCCTATGAGGAGTGATAACAGGAAAAAACATCTACTTAGTGGTTAGATATTGACATGATACTTTCTAAAGTGCCTATGTTGGGACTAAAACAATCAAAAGTATCACTGCTAGAAGACCAAGAAAATCAGTACTGTAGTTGAATGCTGTCAATTCATATAAATATTCTGAGAAAATTTGATAGCTTTCTCAACTCTTTTTATTGTTGCTGAGTGTGTTGCTCATTATACCCATGCCAAGATTCTCTCTCTCTTTACACAGATGTCTACTTATGAAGCTACCCCTGCAAGTTCATATCTGACAAACACCCCAGGTTCCAGTTCCCTTTACTGTAGGATGTGAATATAGGCTTTCAGACTTCTTTCTTGTCTTTTTTTTTATTTTTTTGTTTTCTATTAACTTCAGACACTTTTCTTTAATGTTTCTATTCTGTAACATTAGTTTTTAGCCTGTACAGTCACAAATAGTAACTTTCAAAATATATTTTCTGTAAATATGCCATGGTGTGAGTATGATGACTGTGCTGAGAAATAGTATCTTTGACCCTTTTTATTTGACATGTGACCACAAATATGTGTTCTACCTTCGTCTCTTTGTATTACTGTAACAAATGGCATAGACTGGGTAACTTGGAAGTAACATAAATACGTTTATCATCATTTCAGAATATGAAAAATCCAAATAGACACAACATAAAATCAAGCACCTGATGAAAGAATGTTTTCTCTTTCAGAGATGATGCTTCCTGATTATCATCACTTGTCAGTAAGGGGCAAGGCAGGACTCTTAAGCATCTTTTAGCAAGGGTGTTAATCTCACTCATGGGGTCTTTGACCTTATGACCTAATACCTTCCAAAGCCCTTGTTTCTCATACCATTAGACTGGTGATCTGATTTCAACATGTGAAGTTTGAGGAAACACAAATATTTGATGCAAAGGCAGGCCTATGTCCATATCCAAGGAAAAACAGGAAGAACAAAACAATGGACGTATTATTCTCACCCTGTGCAATAGTGAAGGTCAAAGCAGGACACAGCCAGAGACAGGAGTCAGCAAGCTAGAGAGTCCATCCAGAAACTAAAGCTGTTGACACCTTGATCATCTGGTTATATTATCTTTGATTGTAGAAAATGAATCTCTGTTTATCTCCTAAAGTAATAGAACTTTGTTAAGGTTGCTTTTCCTTCTCTTCACTTGACAATCGATACTAACTGTGGGGCATGTCACATCACATCTTCCATGTGAACACAGATATCTAACAGCGCACTGTGTGCTGGTTTTGCTGTTGTTACATTTTGGGACTGAGTTGAGTCTAACTTTCATGATACACTGAGTAACTACTTAAGTAATTATTCATTCATTAAAACAAAATTAGTAATCTCATTGCTATTTAGGTCTGAATAGAATGATTCACTATATGTAGTATGCTCTCTTTTTCTACTACTATTGTATAAAATTACTCATTTTATGGTAGTAATATTAAGCCTATTTAGGCTAGTGTTTTGTCTTATCAATGAACTACATTTCCAGTTCCTGTCCCCTTTAAAAATAAAATTATGACACAGACTTGAACTAAACTTCTCAGGGTAGCTTTGGACAAACTATGAAGCTCATGATGGCCTTGAACTCATGATCTTCTACCTTAAACTCTCTAATTTCTGAGATTCTAACACTGTGCCATCAGTTTTAGTTTTATTTTATATATTACTATATATCATCTCAAATGAGTAGTTTCTGACATATATTGTTATTAAAATTATATTTGTAAAAACTCTGTACTCATTTATTTAAGGTGTATGTTTCATGGTGTAGGATTTCCTTCTGTCTATGTGTTGCTTTCATTGGTTGAATAAAGAACCTGCCTTGGCCTTTTGATAGGGTAGAACTTAGGTAGACGGAGAAGACAAAACTGAATTCTGGGAGGAAGAAAGCAGGGTGAGAGAGAGCCTCTGCCATGGAGTCTCCAGGTGAGACATGCTGAATCCTTCCCAGTAAACCACAAACTAGTGGTGAACACAGATTATTAGAAATGGGTTAAATCAAGATGTGAGAGTTAGCTAGTAAGAGGTTAGAGCTAATGGGCCAAGCAGTAATTTAATTAATACAGTTTCTGTGTGATTATTTTGGGTGTAAGCTAGCTGGGTGACCAGGACCAAAAGCAGGCCCACTCATCCTAAAACAGTTTTACTTTTAAAAGATACAGTATAAGACCAACCACCATTTAGTATTCATAAACTAAAAGTGTTCCTCTAAATTAAAATTAAATAAGCATGTTTTGTGAGCTTGAACTTTATAAACTTCAAATTTAGACATCAAAGGGGCAAACAACATTGTCACAAAAGGATAGGAAAATGATTTTATTTTTTATATAGATGTCCTATTTGGGTTTTGAGACAATTTGAACTAATCATTTGTTTACTTAAAAGAGAATACCAAGCCAGTGTTGAAGCCACTGAAAACTGCAAGAGGATATTTGGAAAGAATGTATTTTTCAGTTTGGTAACAGTAGTGTCCGGATGAGCTGCCAACAGACCTTACAGCTTCCCTGGTGGAAAGTGCTATAAAGATTCTTCCATGTTGCTATAATTAAGCCATCTTTTGTGACAATTTCTGTGTGGTCATCTGTACCTCAGATGAATGCCACTAACCATAAGCCTTCCAGCCAGTTTCCTAGATAGAATCAATGCCCTACAATTTATCAAACTGAACATCATTGACAAGTAAAGGGCTTAGAGTGTATCTCTTTTCCTTCCTGTCTTCCTAGGCTTACCAAATAGCCTATCGATTTCATCTGTGCTTTGTGACCAAAGGCATGGGTAGTACTGATTTCTTTTGTTTCCCTTTATTTTCCTGTATCAAATATTCATCCAGAAAACTCAAGCTGAACAGTATGCTTGTTTAAATCCACCAGCTTTTCCTTTTCATGACCATTACTGACAACCAAAGCAAGTAGGTCTAACAGGAGTTCATGCACTTACTATCCTAAACTGACATCATTTTTACATTTGCCTCTTAACACTCAATTTATATAAAAAGGAGTCCATATTTTTTCACTGTATAAAATAGATATTTTCAGTGTTATAATTCAAATTCTTCAATGGACTCTGACTAGAGATAATCTGGTATCAAGAATGCTTTCAATGATTTCCAATTCAAGTATCTGGTTCCTAGATACCACTATCCCTCATGTGATCTCTAAGTCTTTATTGTATTTATCCATTCATTTACTCATTTATTGAGTATCCTTCAGCTCTAAATATCATCCAAAATCACTTCTGTAATAACATTATTTCTATTGTGAAACCAGTAATGGTAACATTAACATTGTCTAACAGCTTCTCCAGCGACTCCCAGTGACCCTGACCTCTCATGTTTATGTCTTTTTTAAACCACTCATTGTGTGTTGTTGATCTGATGGCTCATTTCCATAAACTGAGTATGACAAAAGTGATGTGCTGACACCATCATGATTAGGTATCAGTGACACTTCCCTTTCCTTTAGCTTGTATATTATTTCTTTCCCGATGCTCCCTCTTAGTCTAAACAGGTGTCATGTGTCTTTCATCTTCTGTAATGGCTTTAGCAATAACTATTTCCAGCTAATGTCTAGATAGAAAATGATTCTTTATTTTTCCTTCTATGGATTTTAGCAGTCCTTCCTCTTTGTCCAAAAACTACAGCTTATTGCTCCCATACTACATGAAAGCTTTAGGCATCACAACTTTGCTATAAAAGGTGTCTTAAAAGATTAGCCATAAGGACCCCAATTGCATTAATAGTCCATATTTTAGCAACATGTAACTTTATTTTTTATAAGGTATTAGCCTGCTCTTTTCCTTTTTCCTCTGTGAGAATTTTGAAAAAAAGGTAAAACTAAAAATTGAGTGTGTTTGGTGGTGGCGCATGCCTTTAATCCCAGCACTCGGGAGGCAGAGGCAGGCAAATCTAGCTGAGTTTGAAGCCAGCATGGTCTACAAGAGTTAGTTCCAGAACAGGCACCAAAAACTACAGCAAACCTCGTCTTAAAAAAAATTGAGTGTGTGGCTCAGGTGGCATGTGTGAGGAAAAAAAATTGATAAAATTAATGGAAAATAAATTGAGCTCCAAGTGAGCACAGGTGATGGGGAAAACTCTGTTCTGCCACATAAAATTAGGACTAGGTTTTTAAGATCACAGTTGGAAGACAGGTTCCTTCAATGTCTCTGGTTAGGAAAATTAGTTAAGATCAAATCTCAGAGGGAATGATAACTCACTCTCCACACAGAGATCGCAAGAGAAATCAGGCCCATTTCTATTTTCAGAGGAATAATAATTAAGAAAATAGTGGATCAGATTTTAATTTATTATTTTATAATATTATATACATTAGATCTTTTTATAACTTCAGTTTGAATAAAAAGTTATTGTTTTTCTCCAAAATAACTGGGTGGGTGCTATCTAATATTTACTGTTAAGGCATTGATTCCAAAATTCATTTTATATGAAATTATCTAAAGATATCTTGTATTTTGGCATTAGAATATTAT
>NW_004949135.1:2968215-2971963 GCF_000317375.1 Microtus ochrogaster | reverse complement strand
TTTCAGAGGAATAATAATTAAGAAAATAGTGGATCAGATTTTAATTTATTATTTTATAATATTATATACATTTATTATTTTTATAAGTTTCATTTTTTGATTTAGTTATTGTTTTTCTCCAAAATAACAATAAAATTGCTATCTAATATTTACTGTTAAGGCATTGATTCCAAAATTCATTTTATATGAAATTATCTAAAGATATCTTGTATTTTGGCATTAGAATATTATATAAGTTGTAAGGATATGAGAATTATATATAATCACTAAGTATGTGTTATAACTAGTATTTACTTTTATGTCTGAAAAAATATTGTCTTCATCAATATTTTATTGATATTTTTTGCTTTATTTGAACTCTATTCTCTAATATCAATAACATTTTTATTCTATAACCTATAAATAACTCATTCATACTATATTTCCAATTTTTTTCAAATCAGAAACATTATTTATTTTACATCTCTATCCTTCATTTAAATTTTTCTTAAGAAATAAGTGGCAAATTATAAAAAGACAAGTAAATATGCAGTCTAAATTAAGGACACAAAGGAGATTTTCTTAATTTTTTTAAAATTTTTTTCTTTAACATAGAAGAACCTGATATCAGAAAGTGAGACACAGTTACAGTATATGTTGAAAACTGTAAAATATTGTATATATAAGAAATATCAGTAATATTTGTAGGTGGTGACTGCCAAATATTTGAAGTCCTCTGTTCAAGATTCACATTAAATATTAATGTAAGTATTTTTAACCCACACTCATATAGTTAAGAGTTTTGGTTTAATTTTGAAAATCCCTGGAGGTAATATTCAGCTCTCCCACTGATATTATTAACCAAAATGTGACAGGGTTGAAGTATGTTGAAATAGATCCCTTCCAGGACTTTTCCTTCAGTTTCAACTCAACCCAGTCGTAATTATTTTATTCTTGGCCATTTCATTAAATTCTACATAACTTATATGTTAATAGTTGATCATATTAGTTCTCACTAGAATTTTAAAAAATTTTTCTTTACAAAAGCAAAGATTACTAGATTGTTACAATTGGCCTTTGGGTATATAATATAAATACAATGCTGCAAAAAATAAAAGTAATCAGCTAAAGGTCTTTTACTACATTTGGTGATACAGAAAAAAAAACATAATAGAAAGCAATAAATCATATTTCAACGTAAAATATATTTCAATGTAATTATGTCTTCCATAACATTTTAAATTACTCTATCAGCATTTGTGTTTGTCAAAGAAAAGATAATCTAGAAACCATTGTTTCAAGGTCATTCCTCCTTTAGCTCAAGGAAATATCTACCTCCTTGAGATAAAAATGTTTAGCCAAGGATGGATTATCCAAGCAATAAATAAGTTTTAAAATATATTTTATGGATCCTTAATCTCATTTATTATAGAATCTACTCACTGATTGTAAAACTGAGTTGTAAGCATACTTTAAGACACTGTAAGCATGCAAGTTGGTTTTGCAAGTACATACATATGCAAACATTTTTGAATTCTCTCTTTACTGAATTGCTAATAAGAACGGGCAATTCTTTTTCCTTTCATATATTTTCAATGAACAAAGAGATGTCCCATAGAGAGAAAACTTTACTGATTCCTAGCAAAATTTACCATGGTCAACACATAGTAGGAAATACATTTTCCCTACTACCTGTCTCAGTCCTACATTGTAGGGGCAAAATAGTAATCCAAACAGCAAAAATAGTGGAAAGATAAATTTTGTATAATTTTTCAATGAGTTTTCATCTTTTATTGCTATAAATTGCTGTATTTCAAATCAATAAAAAAGGTGAACACAATATGCAAAAATTCTCAAAACCCATTTTTTAAAGCTTGTATCATGCTTTTGAATATGGTTACGTCTGTACTTTTCAGTTATTGTTATTCTGAATAGGGAATAAAGATAATTTCACAAAAGAAAAAGTAATAGGTTTTATATTTAGGGTAGAAGGAGAAGAAAAAAATCTGCAAGGGGACATTTAAAGAAATAATGCAAACTAGATATTAACAAGATTTTAAACTCAAGAAACCAAGTAGGTATGAAGAAATTTCTACTAAACTCAAAACAATAGTGGTGGGCATTACAAAGAGAAAAGGTTGTCAAGTCAAAGATTTTTGGAATAAATGAAAGTGCTTTGTAAATACAGATAACAAAACATACATCTTGAAATTAAAGCAGGTAGCTGAAAAATAGAACAGTATTTCAAAAACAATTCAATTATCAATGCATTTAAAGCATGATTGAAAAAATCTAAAGACATGTGAAATGATTTTAGGAAAATTTGAATTCTATATTCAAAGAACAATTCCACGTGAGAAATCGCCAATTCAAATGAGTTGCTTTGGATAGCATTTTCCTGATCTTTCATATGATTCCTATATAAAAGTTAAGGTATAAAAAATTGTTATATATTAATTTTGTCTTTCCTTTCAAAAAGTTCCAAATTGCTTTAATAAAATTCAAGAACATTATTTCATAAAACAAGCACAATTGTTGACAGAAGATTGAGGAGCTGTGAAGGGAAAAATCTGGGAAACTATTGTTTATCTTCTCCATTATATATTGGGATAGAGATCTAAGGGACGAAAATTTGTAACTTCAAGACAAAACACCTACATATTGATGCTATTTATTACACTAAAAATCTCAGTTTCTTAATTTAAGGAAGCAAAATGTTCACAGTTTCTTTTGCAAGGAATACATAATGAGAAGCTTTAGTATTTAGAAGAATACATTGTAGATGAGTCAGCTGCAATTGCAAAGGAAGATGAAGGAGCTCAAATGTGTTTTTCTAGAAGTGATCATAGAGTTCTTTTACTGTGCAATCTGATAGGGTTTTCAGAGCATGCAGCATCCCACTAAGAAAATCTACACAGGGCACATACTCACATATTTGTATTGAGAACACACACATTTTCATAAGGCAGCAATATATTTTAAAGAGGTATCCAAGTCCAAACCCTGGACTTCTGAAGTGCATTATATGGGAAAATAGCTCGTTAAAGATATGATTAAATCAAATATCACAAGCTAAGATCATGACAGATTTAAGGTGTGCCATAAATAAAATAAAAAAATTAATGTTGATTTAAGAAAAACAGAAAAAGGCACTACACATACACATGTGGTCATATGAAGACAGGGAGAGACTGAAGTCGGGAGTCAGGATTTAAAGAGAACCTGAAACTCAGAAGATAGGAACCAGCATTTCGGATATTTGAAAGGGAATCATATCTTCTGATAACTCAGCTTGAGCCTTTGAGCATTATAAGTATGTGAGAACAGTTTCTATCATTATTTCATAATGCATTTAGGCAACCTAACAACCTAACACATGATCTCATTCTATAAACAAACTATGTGTGAGAAACTAAGGTTCATCTATTGCTAATCACAATTAAAAAACTCATTTCTACAGTGCGACAAAAACTGATGACTTACATACTCTATTTCACTGGTAACTAAAAAAACATAAACAGATAGCTAAAGTTAAATAGCAATTCTTGAGGCAGGAGATTTTGTTGATTTTTCATGGGAGGCTTCACCCTCTCTGAGAAAAGGGGGATGAGAAGGGTGGGGAGCATATTAGGTACAAAGAAACTCCCTAACAAAGGGAGAGAAATGACTACCAATAGTACCAACTGTCATACAAGATTATATAGCCTTTTTCTCTGCAGCTCATGGAACCTTCACGAAAATTGACCACATACTCGGTAAGAAAGCAAAC
>NW_004949135.1:2956701-2964865 GCF_000317375.1 Microtus ochrogaster | reverse complement strand
CAATGACTTCTCGAATTTTGCATGCAAATGGATGGATATATAAAACACTATACTGAGTGAGGTATCCCAGACCCAAAAAGAGGAACATGGGATGTACTCACTCATAATTGGTTTCTAGCCACAAATAATGGTCATGGAGTCTATAATATGGGATCCTAAAGAAGCTAAATAAGAAGGTGAACCCGAAGAAAAACATATACTTGTTATCCTGGGTATGGGAAGTAGACAAGATTGCCGGGCAAAAAATTGGGAACTTGGGGTGGGGTGGGACGGGGGTAAGGGGAAATGGGGAGAGAAAAGTAAGAAGGGGAGAATGTGGGGAACTTGGGTAAACGGGATGATTGGGAGAAAGGAAGGTTGGATAGAGGAGCAGGGAATCACATAACTTAATTAATACAGCCATCTTAGGGTTGGAAAGAGACTTGAATCTAGAGGGGCTCCCAGGCGCCCAGGGCGATGTCCCCAGTTAGCTCCTTGGGCAGCTGAGGATAGGTAACCTAAAATGACCCTATCCTATAGCCATACTGATGAATATCTTGCATATCACCATAGAAACTTCATTTGGCGATGGATGGAGATAGAGACAGAGACCCACACTGGAGCATCGGACTGAGCTCCCAAGGTCCCAATGAAGAGCAGAAGGAGGGAGAACATGAGCAAGGAAGTCAGGACCATGAGGGGTGCACCCACCCACTGAGATAGTGGGGCTGATCTATTGGGAGCTCACCAAGGCCAGCTGGATTGTGACTGAAAAAGCATGGGATAAAACCGGACTCTTTGAACATGGCGGACAATGAGGGCTGATGAGAAGCCAAAGACAATGGCACTGGGTTTTGATCCTTCTTCATGTTCTGGCTTGTGGGAGCCTAGCCAGTATGTATGTTCACCTTCCCAGACCAGGATGGAGGGGGGAGGACCTTGGACTTTCCACAGGGCAGGGAACCCTGACTGCTCTTTGGACTGTAGAGGGACGGGGAGAGGAGTGGGGGGAGGAGGAGAAGAGTGGGAGGAGGGAGAGGGAAATGGGAGGCTGGGAGAAGGGGAATTTTTTTCTTTCAATAAAAAAAATATTATATAGCCTCAAAATATTTGTTCTATCTATGCTTACTAATCAGTAATTATTTAGAAATTAATAATGAATCTCTTGATGCTTTAAAAATTTTGGTTTTCTACAAATAAAAAATTTTAAGACCCTACCAAATATTTGACAGGGACACATAAGAAAAGTAGGAGGGAGAGGAGGAATAACTAACCTGCATCCGTCTTTGGCCTAAAGGTTATTTTACAGTAAAGACAATCTAGTTTCATTCCTGTTTATAATTAAGTCTCGCTTTCATGTATTAGGCTATGCCTTACATACAATTAACTACAAATGGTCTGTACTTTCTATTGCACAAATAGAAATCATGCCTTTGTTTCAAAAAGTTGTTTATAGCCATTTTAAAACTGTACCATTGTTTCAAAAAGTTATATGACCACCTAGGAATATTTGTTGTGATTACCTTGTTTTGATAACCTGCTGTGTTCTGTTCCTGTAACTCCACCTATTTTTCTATATTTCTAAATACCCAATTCTTGAGCTATAAAAGCCTTGTCTTAGATCTGATACTCACCTTTTGAACTCCACCTTAGGAAGAGGCAGCCTGTGTACATGCATAAAAAACTTGCATTAATTCATTGTCTGCTTGAATTACTTTAGCCATTGATCATTTGGGTCAGTGGTGTTTCTCCTTTCATCTTTGAAATTAAGTCTTTTCATGGCATTTTCTTGCATTAACAAGACAACTTATATACCTTGCTAAGGTTGTTTTTACACAATTTCCAATGAAAAACATTTTCATTCCATCTTAAGTGAATACTGACTGTTTGTTGTGGCTGCACCTTTTGTAGTCTGAGTGTTAGTAAGTATTTCTTTTTATTCCACTCTTTATAGTCAGGAACTTTGTTATTATGTTAATTCTCAACAACTGAAACATGCACTTTTCCTCCTTTTTACTTCAATAATTTTCACTTAGAGTATTTTGAGCTTTTCCTTGTTACATTCAAGTTGACAGAGTCAAAATTCTTGTGTTTACCAAATTGGAGTTATTTGAGCTTTCCACTATCAGTATGCAATAGTCGATTTGCTAATGAAGACAGCTACTAAATATCTTCAAATTTTGGAAGACACAATATTGAATTGTTTCTTGATTTTCCACAGAATATTTCCTGGTTGTAGTTGAATTTGGTAATCTGAAAGCTCAGAATGTGAGGCTTCAGATGGGGAGGAAGGCTCTACTCTGTGAGGATTGTACATTCAAAATGCAAAGGAAGATGAGGAGTTCAAGTGGGATTTGAGCCAGGAAGTAGTTGATTAGAAGTGGAGCAAGCATTAGGAAGATATCAGGGAGGAAAAACCTGGCAAGACCGGCCATAAGTACACAGGTAGGAGCCCAGGCATCCAGCTTGTTCCAGGATCTCAAGAAGAAAAAATACTCTAGTTTTCCTTTCGGTATCTCTGCCTGTCTCTACATCCTCCCCTCAATCTCCTTTTATTTTCCATGTACGACTTTACACTGAACTGAACCCAGCTGGTATCACTGACAAAACAGTTTTTCATGAAAACTTCTGTTGAAATAAAACCAGAGAAATAATATGAACTTAATAGCTCTGGAGTTGTAATATGACTGTTGAAATACTTTTTTTTTTCAGGTAGGAGAAAAAGGGTCTTGAGACTTGAGAAATAAGGGAAAGGTAACAGGTCTGGAAGAATAGAAACTCGGAGTTTTTCTAGGGCCCCTTGTATCAGTATAAAAGGAGTAAATAACAGTTGGGACAGATAATCTGGCCAGTCAATCAGCAGAGAAGAGACTCTGTATTGTTGTACTTTCTCAAATCTGGTCAGAGAAAGCAAGGGATAGAACTTTCATGAATTGTCACCCATGTTGGAGTGGATTTTCCCATGATGCAGCTGCCTTTGTGAGTTATCCCTGACCTTGTAAGTAACCCCTCACTCATATTCCTTCCTGTTAAAAAGCTCACTTTCATTCACTGGTTCTCACAGGTCGGTGGTGATGCATGACTTTAATCCCAGCACTCTGGAGTCAGAGTCAGGCAAATCTCTGTGAGTTTGAGGCCAGTCAGATCTACAAGAGCTAGTTCCACGACAGTCCAAAGTTACAGAGAAATCTGATCTCTAAAAATAAAAATAAAAAAAAACAAACAAGACAAAGAAAATACAACTCATTGGTTCACCAACTTGGAAATTGGTGCAACTGTTACTTTTATCTGTGTAGGTTCCCTTTCTGCAATACTAAGTAGGAGTGTGTGTTTGTGTATGTGTACATGTGTTTTGTGTATGTGAGTGTGTGTGTGTTTGGCATCTTTCCAAGAAAATTTTGCCACACACAGGAGTACAGCAGAAAATAAATAGAGGCTAGTGATATTTTTATTTTAAAATTTAATTGACAAAAAGGGAATAGCTGAAAAAGTGATTCAAATAATAAATTATATGTAAACTTTGAAATCTAGAAAAATACTATGATAATTCTAAATGAACAGTCTCTACAATCTTGTGTGGTATTAACAAAGCAACATAAAACTAAGAAAACACCAATTCCTCTGTTTCTGTCTGTGGAATTCTCTTCAACAACTGGCCTGCCTCCATTTTAGGCTTAAAAGTTATCTTATAGTAAAGACAAGTGTCCCCTCAGTCTGCTCCAACCATTCAACTATCAACCACAATCAGAGGGACTAGTTTAGTTCTATGTTTGTTCCTTTCCAGTCTTGCTGGAGTTTTTGAGCTCCCATTAGCTCAGGTAGACTCTTTCAGTGGGTGTACCCATCATGGTCTTGACCTCTTTGCTCATATTCTTATTCCTCCCACTCTTCAACAGGTATTTGGGAGCTCAGTCCAGTGCTCCAATGCGGGTCTCTGCCTCTGTTTTCATCAGTTGCTGGATGAATATCTTAAATATCTATAGTGCTATTTAAGTGATATTGCGATATCACTATAGATATTTAAGATATTCATCAGTCTGACAACAGGGCAAGTCAAGATTGAACCCATCTCCTTTATTGCATTGGGTCTTAGCTAAGGTTATCCTTGTGGATTCCTGGGAATTTCTCAAGAGCCAGGTTTCTTGCTAATCCTATTATAATGGCTCCCTCAGTTAAGATATCTCTTTCCTTACTCTCGTATCTGTCGTTCTTCCTTCTCTACTATCCCATTCTCTCAAGTTCTAATCACCCCTCCCCTTCTCCCTTCCTCTTCTCTTTTCATTCTCTCTTCTTCCCTAACCCCTATGCTCTCAGTTTTGTCAGGCACTTGTCTGTCTTGACTTTCCAGTTGGATCTATATATGTTTTTATTTCCTGCTTGGTTCTCACCTTATTACTTAGTTTCTCTAGGATTATGAACTATAGGCTCAATATTCTTTGTTTATAGCTAGTATGCACTTTTGAGTGAGTATATACCATACTCTTCTTTTTGACTCCGGATTTTCTCAGTTAGAATAGTGTTTTCTAATTCCATCCATTTGCATATAAAATTAAAGATGTTATTGTTTTTTACAGATGAGTAGTACTCTAATGTGTAAATGTCCCACATTTTCTTTATCCATTCTTCAGTTGAGGAGCATCTAGGTTGTTTTTAGGTTCTAGCTATTACAAATACCGAGCATCTTTTGAGTATATGCCCAAGAGTGGTATTGCTGGATTCTGTGGTAAGCTGATTCCCAATTTTCCTAGAAACCACCATATTGATTTCCAAAGTTTTTGTACAAGTTTGCATTCCTACCAGCAATGGATGAGAGTTCCCCTTACTCCACATCTTCTCCAGAATAAGCTGTCATTGGTATTTTTGAACTTGGTCATTTTCTCAGGTGTAAGGTGATATCTCAGTGTAGTTTTTTATTTGCATTTCCCTGGCTAAGGATGTTGAACATTTCCTTAACTATTTTTTGGCTATTTAAGATTCTTTTGTTGAGGATTTTCTGTTTAGTTCTATACCCTAAATTTTAATTGGGTTATTTAGAATTTTGATGTCTAATTTCTTGATTTCTTTTTATATTTTGGAGATTAGTCCTTTGTCTGATGTGGTGTTAGAAAAGATCTTTTCCCTTTCAGTAGGCTGCCTTTTTGACTGTATCCTTTGCTTTACAGACTTCTCAGTTTCAGGAGAAGTGGGGTTTAAGCTTTAGTAATATTTCTCTTACATATGAGGGTGTCCTTTTATTTAGAGTATATATGTTCAGTATTAAGATTTCCTCTTGATGGATTTTTCTTGTAACTAATATGAAATGTCCTTATTTGTCTCTTTTGATTGATTTTAGTTTGAAATCTATTTTGTTTGATATTAGCAGAGCTTCATCATCTTTTCTCTTATGTCCATTTGATTGAAAAACTTTTCCCCAACCCTTTGCTCTGAGGTGATTTCTGTCTTTGAGATTGAGGTTTATTTCTTGTATGTAGCAGAAAGATGGATTCTGTTTTCATATCCAGTCTGTTAGCATGTGTCTTCTTATAGGTGAGTTGAGTCCATTTATATTAAAAGATATTAATGACCAGTGATTGCTAGTTCCTGTTATTTTAGTTTTTGTTGGTGATGTTATTGTGTTTGTTTTCCCTTCTTTGGAATTTGCTACTGTGTAGGTCATGAAAAGCCAGGCACTTCTAGAAAACTATGTCTCAGATTGCAAAGTGACTCAGAGCACCTGGAGACAAGCCAACCGAAGGAAAACATCTTCAAGAACAGGCACAAGGTCAGACCTACCCATTCACATACTCAGGAATCCCATTAAACCCACATAGGCTCATTGCTTACTGCTTCATTCTGTGAGTTTATATGATCCTGGATTATTTGATTCACTGGGACTTGTTCTTTTGGTATATTTCACCCCTGATGGCTCTTGCACTCTTTCTTTTTCCTCTTCCATGGTGTTTCCTGAGTTCTTATGAGTAGAAATTAATGGAGAGATCCCATTTAGAGCTATGTGTTCAAATGATTTGCTTTCAAGTAATGCCTTGCTGTTTGTGAATCTCTCTGCATCTGTTTCTATTTACTGCATGAGGAAAGTTCTCTAATGACAACAAGATAAGTCACTGATCTATGAGTTTCGCAGACTTATTAGGAGTCATTTTATGGGTAAAATTTTTTAAAACTGATAGTTTTTGGCTTTACACTGGATTCTAGGCTATCTACTCTCTGGTTCTTGATCACTCAAGCACAGTCGGATATGATTTCCATTTCATGGATTGAGCCTTAAGTCAAATCAATATTGACTGGCTACTTCCACAAATTCTGTGCCATCATTGCCCTAGCATATCTTTCAGGTAGGATAGGCTGCAAGTCAAAGGTTTTGTGGCTGAGATGGTGCCTTCAAAATACACTTATACTTTTAAGAACTCTAATATTGATTTTTTTAGTACAGCTTATATTAAACTGAAGACATTCTGGCAAACAATTTTCTAGTTTATTGCTTTCCTGATTTTAAAATTTTTAAGTAAAAAAGTCAAAAAATATTATATGTCAGTTTTAAAAATACAATTACCTATTCATTAAAACTAGTATTTATTTGTTTGCTAGTCTATGCATCTTCTTAATTCAATCAAATCAATAAACTATTTAGCATAATAGAACTAAATCACTCATTACAGTATAAGTAGTCTGCATATTTACTTTTTTTGCAAGATAAATGAAAGATGTTCACCTTCTCTCCATGGGTTCTTAAGGTACAATAACAATTTGATCTTCAAGACTTCTGAAACATTACATAAGGGCAGAAAACTTCTGCATTTCAAATAGCATATGCAACTTAAAATGAAAATTTTATTTCACCTTAATTATTTTCATCCCTATAATTAGAAGCTAATCTTATCCACACATAGCTGCAGGCTGAGAACCAGTAAATGCTTGACGGTGGAAATGATTCGAGAACTTTACTTTCTGATAATTACAAGATATAATTACTTTGGAGCTTTCAAAGACCTTTCAGTGATTAGGGAAGCTTCTCTAATTCAGTCATAACATTTGTATTACTAATAAACTAGGAAGTCCTAAACTCTAATAGCTGACAAATTTGATAGAAACACCATTTTACAAAATAGTATTGCAGGCTTCAGGGAGAATCATTTAAGTATTTAAAAGCATTACATTTTATGAAATCTAACTTCACATGTTTTTTTTTCTATAAGTATTTGGTAAATTGGGAGGTTATTACATTAATGATATTGGCATTTATTTGGAATGGCATATCTGGGAAACAGAGAGTAATTAATAGAAAAACTTCCAAAACTTTTTTTTAGCAGCTCTTAGCAGCCTAATCCAATGCAAAGAGGGAAGTCAGGGAACCACTGCCAGGGTAATTCACACAAGAATCTGTCACTAAGGACCTCTGTGCTTTAAGAAAGTAGGAGCAATTTTTATTTTTTGCATGGCAGTGAATATGACAGGAAAATTGTTCCTGAATTGTAATCTGAATATAAGAAGAAACAGAAAAGGAAAACTCGTTCTTGAAAACTCAGGAAAATTAATTTACTGAAATTTTAAGAAGTCTACTTTCCATAGAAAGTGTCCTTTTGTGTCTTTGTTTTTAAGGTTTCGCTGTCACTGTCACCATGAGTTATGACTAAAATGTGGCATTTCGGTGCTGGCAGAACAGGCTGCAAAGCAAGGAAGACAGGTTCTCTTTCAGAAAGCAGAATACGTTTTAGTGTTTCTCCAACAGAGGAAAGAGACAAGCACTGACATGTGTGTTGATCACTCGATGAATGTATCAGTGTGAGTACTTCAGTTGATCATTAATGGACAGGCAAAGATACTTGAGACCAAAGAAGGGGACATGTACAAAGATTTAAGGACATGCTCATGATATCCTCAGGAAAGCATGTTACCAGGCATCTTGTTATTCACTACTTTGTGTTTGGCTTTATATTTTGATGAATCCAAGTGCATTTTTTTTAATTTTTTATTTCCGTGCCAGTTTTTATAAGTTCACACTAATATCTATTTTAAAAGGAAAATCACTTTGAGAAGGCGATATCATCGAAGGTGCTTTGTGAAAATGTTGTGTTTGGAGTTTGTGTCCTTGGGTCCTGTGTATCCAAGAGTTTCATGAATGTGTCATTATTTACACATGTCTGCTGCACATCACATGTTGATCATTAAAACTGTACACCTTCATAAT
>NW_004949135.1:2926541-2953943 GCF_000317375.1 Microtus ochrogaster | reverse complement strand
TTGAAGTTTTAGCAATAGCAATAAGACAACATAAGGGGATCAAGGGGATTCGAATTGGGAAGGAATAGGTTAAACTTTCATTATTTGCAGATGATATGATAGTGTACATGAGAGACCACAAAAACTCCACCAAAGAACTCCTCCAGCTGATAAACACAAATATTTATTTTAAGAGCAAAATTCCAACCTAGATTTACTACTTCCAAAACCAGTTCATAAAAACACCCTGTTCTACCCCCTTTAATATCCTTTTAGTTTCTTTGAAGCTCAATCTCTTTGTATGTTTATAGCAGTAAGTCATTCCATATTCAATTTATTGAACTAGTAGATTAATAAAAATAGTAACAAAGTTGAATTTTTTGTTTTGTTTTATATGTATGTTTTGTTTGTTTTCATGGTCTTGGCAAAATGGCTGTGCAGTGCATTGCAAAGCCCAGAGAAGGCAACAAATCCCCTACAACTGTAGTTTTAGGTTATTGTGAGCTACCACCTGGTTAATGAGAATCAAAGCCTCGTGTTCCTTAGAGCATCAATTGTTCTTAACTATCAAAAATCTCATCAGGTTCTGACTCTGTCCAATATTAAGTAAGTATCTCAAATTTATATTCC
Source organism: Microtus ochrogaster (assembly GCF_000317375.1). Taxonomy (NCBI): domain Eukaryota; kingdom Metazoa; phylum Chordata; class Mammalia; order Rodentia; family Cricetidae; genus Microtus; species Microtus ochrogaster. The sequence continues at coordinate 2,953,334 of NW_004949135.1, read as the reverse complement.
TTTCCCTTCATATTCTAAGTTATCTTTAATATAAATGGTACTGGATATACAACACTGGTGTTCTAGTTTGTTGTCTGTTGCTATAAAGAAGATGAGGAACCTATTGCTTCACAGACTCACTCTCAGCCTTTCTTATACCTCGCAGAAGGACATTATTTATGATGCACTTTGAGCACGTCCCTCCCAAACTCTTCTGACCTTCAAGATTCTTTTCATTTTCTATTAGCCAACTAGTTCTCAAGGCCATTTTGCTTCTATTTCCATCTCATCTGATCTTATGGATTATGAATCTATAAAACCAAGAGCTAACAAATTTGAGAGTGACTTAATTTGATTAATAAAATTATATTGAATTGTATTCACTGACTGTATTTAAGAATCTTACTCTGCTGTTAGGATTTGGTTTGATAAATTCCATTGACAAGTTCTGCATCTCCACTTAATACTTTACTTTTGTATCTTTCTTTTCTTTTTCTTTTTCTTTCTTTTTTCTTCTTTTGTTTTCTCTTTTGGATTTGTAGAAAGATCATCCTGGCTTCATAGAAGTTTAGAACAATTCATTTCTCTTCAAGTATTTAGAATAATGTAAAAAGTAGTAGCATATCTTTAGATATTTTGTAGAATTTAGATGTCTATCAGTCTGACACTGGCTCCTTCATTATGAGATCATTCTACTTATTTAATTACATTACTTATGACTAGTTTTAGTTCTCTTTTATATTTATCTATGATTCAACATTTCCTAAAATATTTTGGTTCATAATTTTTAATATATTCTAGACTAACAAACTTATTGATATACTGCATCATTAACAATCTCCCATGTCTTCCATGTCTCTATTTCTGTAGTGTTGGTCTGAATTCATTTAAAATTTTATTTGGATCTTCTTTTCTTTTTTATTGTAATGTTTGTCTGTGAGTTTCTCGAATGCTTATCATTTTGAAACAAAATCAAACCTTTAATCACATTAAGTTTTATATAGTTTTACCTTCATTCTGTTAATTTCTGCTTTAATCTTAAATGTTTATTTCTACCAATATTAGTTTGGTTTATTACCTTGAATTGCAGTGATATGTGGCTAGTTCCTAGTCCTCCTAGGAGATCTATTGATATATACACCAAACAACATAAAAATTTCTGATATTGCTGTATCACAGAATTTTGAAATGTTTTATTTCCATTTTTTCAAAGAGCCTTAAAATTTTCTCTTTGGTTCTGTGGTAGTTCAAAAGCATAGTGCCTGATTTTCACATGTATGATTTTCGGGATTGTTGAATTTTGAATTTTTCTCCTCCTAGTGTTAATTTCTTATTTTATTGAACTGTGGTTGAAAAGAATATATGAAAATTTTACTACTTACATTTCTAGTGCCTTGTTTTGTGGACTATCAAACGACATAGCAAGTATTCCATGAGCTGTTGAGTAGCATCTGCGTCCTGTACCTGATAATTATTCTGGAGGTTTTTCTTAGATACATTATGTCTAAGGTGTGATTTACCTCTTTTCTTTATTTGATTTTGTATTTGCATAATGTAGCCTTAGGTCAAAGTGACACATTAAAGGAATTTAAAATGATTATTTGCAGCTTATATAATAGCTTTATACATTTGGGTGCTCTAATTTTGAAGTTTGTATGCATTTAGAATTTTTCCTTTCTCACTTTGTTTACATTGTACTGATTCTTAAAATTCTTTCTTATCTTCATGCATTTTAACTGGTCTTTAAAAACATAAACTTTTATAAAGAAACGAGATGAGATGTACATGTGTCTTACATTTGTAGAAAACTGGTATCCATATGGGGATGGATTATCCAGACTTAGCCAAAGGCTGGCAATGACTCAGGTTAGAACCTGTGCCTGTCCCTTCCTCACAGGAGGTTGGAGGAAGCTTGAGTAAGAGGTTCTGTCTTTGAGTTTCATGTTGGTGTTGATGCAGTGTTCTCTGCTTCCTCTGAGTCGGTGTTAGCACATGCTGAGATCCCACAATGATATTCTAAAGCCTTCAAGTTACACTTCCATGTGAATAGAATCTGCCCTTCTGCTTTGAAAAACAAAATAGGTAAATGATATAGACAATCAATTGCTTAATGGCACCTTGCTTCATGCCACTTTAGTAGCCCACTTTGAAGTTTTCTGTCTGAAAGTAGATGTAAATATTGCTTATTGTATGTAATCTTGCTATGTTAAACTTAAAACCTTATTTTTATTTAGACATAAAATGGGAAGTAGTGTGAGATTCCCCTCTGTATGCTCTGAGTGTCATTGGTTAATGAATAAAGCTGCTTTGGTCCTATTAAAGTGCAGAATAGGGCAAGGTGGGAATTCTAAGGAGATAGAGAAAGAGAATGCAGAATGAGTCAGAGAGATGCCATGGAGCCACCACAGGGGACATATGCTGGATGCAGGATAACAACTGATCAGTAGACCACAACCATATGGTGATACACAGATTAGTAGAGATGGGTTAATTTAGGATATAAGAGCTAGCTAGTAATACATCTAAGTGATTGACCAAGAAATGTTTTAACTAATACAGTTTCCGTGTGGTTATTTTGGGTGGCTGGGAACAAATGAGCAGCCTCCACCTACGGAAGTATCTATGGGAATTAGTGCTGGGACATCTTATTCCATGACAAACTTGCTTTTGTTTCCAGATATTTTAACTTTGTTTAATTACATATATTCAATTTTAAGGTTTCCTGATAAAGAAAAATGTGTCTTAACACTTTAAAATTATTCTCTCCTCACAATGTATTTTTTTAAAGAAGATAAATATATACTTCTACTTAACTTCAAATTTTTGTTAAGCAAAAGGCAGCATTGACAAGTTATACTTCACTGTATTTATGAACACAAGCATTCATTGTAAAACCTATTCGAATGACTTGGAACGATTTAAAAATAATGTTTTGTCACAAATTTTCCTATTAGTATAGCATAATTCAAGTATTGAAATATGAACACATTTATTATTAGTGGAAATAGCTTTTTCAAACTGTGAGGTAGACTTTGTGACATCTTTTAAAGATGGGAGAGAAAAATGACAAATACATTGATTAATGGAGTTTATGTACTGCACAGTGATATGAAAGATAGCATAGTGCCTCTGCTACTGGTGTTACATTTAGCAAGTGGTCTTCTGTTTCAATGCCATTCAAGACTACTCACCATTTTCTCATCTACCATGTTCAGTGTAACTAGATTTATGTTGAAGTCTTTGATCTACCTGGACTTAAATTTTGTGCATGGTGATAGATATGGATCTATTTGCATTCTTCTACATATTGACACACAGTTTTATCAGCACCATTTGTTGAAGAGACTTTCCTTTTTCCATTGCACAATTTTGGCTTCTATGTAAAAATCAGGTGCTCATAAGTGTGTGCATCTCTTTTTATGCCAATACCAAGCTGTCTTTATTATTATAGCTTTATGGTATAATTTGAGATCAGGGATGATGATGCCTCTGGACGTAGTATAGGCAAAACAAACCAAACAGAATGTGGATGATATGTTGTACATTTGAAATCACTGAAAAACAAATATGACTCAAGAGTTAAATCATCAGTTCTACAAAAATACAAAACTACATACTCAACCCTTAAAGCTTATTTTAGAGCTCAATTTGAAATCAAACTTTGCCAGACATTAATGCATAGGGATACAATTCATACTACCTCATTTAAGATCTACGAACCTTTTATATTAGCTAGAACTTGATTCCTTTTAAACATGAAGCAACATATTTTATGATTGTCAACAGATGAAATAACATAGTGGCAGAGTAAATACTTTCATTGTATGTTACCACCTTTCAAAATGAAGATGTAGCACACCTCAGAGAAGGAAATATTATTAAAGTTACCTGTTATGCACTGACAGATAAGAATTATGGAACACTAATGTTTTATATGCCTACAAAACACATAACCAATAACTATAAAATAAGATAATACTAATGGCTCATATTTGCATATGATACTTTATGCAAAATAAATATAAATAATAATGATTTTTTTCATGTCATCTCTGATTCTTTGGCTTTATCTCAGCTATAGAAATCCAATTATTTAGAATATTCTTTACTTATTTTCCCTCCTATTTGGAATTGCTTTTTTGGTAGACATTTCAGTAAGTTTTATTTATGAAGCAACTCAGTGTGTTTGAAAATGATAAAGGTTGTGAAGAGCTGTACAGTAGCTTCACAGTGCTTCTGTAAATATATTTTAATGCAAATCTTATCAACTAAATGTCAGAAGTTCTCTAGTGATATTCACACTATTGCAACAATCTCACTGTGAAAAAGAGCAAAAGATTTGAATGTAAAACAGAGATATAAAAATATATTTATTCTACATATTTCCAGATAAAAAAAACTGTCTTGTATTTTATTTTTTTAAAAAGGTGGATAGTGTACATTTGATAAGAATACTGCTAAGATAAAAGGAGAAAATGGTTGAGATTTATATATTTTTTTTCTCAGCCAAAGAAACAAAACATTTTATGTAAAAAGTTTATAAATAAGTCTCTTTCTTTTTATCTGTCTCTTTTGATATTCCACTCCTGTTTTTGTGACACAATCATAAAATGCAGTAACTTAAGAGCACTCAGTGTGCATGTACACATACATGTTTGTACATTTCTTCTGAGTTCTGTTTCTATGAAAACTTTAACAATCAGAATTTTTGCTTTTTGCTTGTCTTAGCAGCTTATATTTTATCACATTAATGATAGCGATGTTTGCATTTTAATTTTATAAAGATACAGTTTTTATTATTAACCACATGATTTATTGTTATATGTCATTGACACTGCAAAAATCTATTTAGTATTATCAGGATACACCATTCAAAATGCAGGTACAGTCTTGGAGATATGTAATCATCATGTAGTTGCTATGCCTCTGTGCATTACAGACGATCTTCTGTGCATGTTTTCTAGTAGTTTTTTTAACATGTTATTTGAAGGGTAAGATAGATCTTTGAAGGCATAAGTCACAAAATGTAACATGGAGGGTCCTGTTTGTTGGGGTTTTCTGCCCCAACCGGTACCCCACAACTGTTTAGCCCCAAAGAAAATCACACATAGGTCTCCCTAAATTATAAGCTAATTGGCCAATTAGCTCTAGCCTCTCACTGGCTAACTCTCACATCTTGATTAACCCATTTTTCTGATCTATATTAGCCATGTGGCTCAGTACCTTTTTTCATTGGGGCAGCTCACATCCTGCTGCTTTGGTGGTCTGGGCAGGAGTGGGAAGAATCAACTTCCTCCTTCCCAGAGTTCTCCTGTTTTCATTGTATCATTTCTATTTCCTGTCTGGTTTTCCCACCTTTACCTCCTGCCTGGCCAATCAGCGTTTATTTAAAACATGATTACCAGAATACAGACAATTCTCCCACCTCAACAAAACAATCCCACACCAGTTTAGAATTATGATTAATAAAAGGGTTTTTTGTTTGAGGGGATAACTTACAGATCACTGTCCTAGACAACAGCCTTGTGTGACCAGGAACAGAGTCTAGCAGCTGAAAGCAGGAGCCAAAAGCAAGAGGATGGGCACACAGTTAGTGCTGCTTTTTATAGTATAAGAAACCACACCCAAGTGGGCTGGTGAAATGGGAGCAGAATTGCTTCCACAGCAGACTTTATATCCTCATTAGTTCTTACCTTTTTCATTACTAAAATCACCAGGGTGACAGGTGATCTGGGCTCACATGTTCCATGTCTTTGTTTCTTTCTTTTTTTTTTCAGTTGTATTTATGCATTGGTTTTCACTGTCTATAAATTATATTGATTCATGTAATCCTGACATCTAGTACTCAGATTTGTGTGTGCCAAATTGAATATTATAAGTTTGTAAGTTAATTAAGTCCATCACCAAATGACTGACATATTTCACCATCTCTCTGCCATTTCCTGCCATAACTTTGCTGAATACAATATACTTTCTTCTCTACAAGATATTTGCTGACTACTAATAGTTTTCCTCGATAAATTCTTTTCAAGGTAGGAATGCAGCAAAGTCACTAAACAGTTCTACCACTTATTTTTACACAGGTAACCAAAAGCTGGGAAGATTACACCTTCTACTCAGCATCCCATATAACCTTCTACAAAACTGATCATATGCCCAGAGAGAAAGCAAGTTTCAGCATATGTAAGAAGATCAAAACATACTTTACATCCTATCAATCACCAAATTTAAAGCTGATTATCAACAATATTATAAACAGAAAGCTAACAAACTCTTGGAAATGGAACAATTCTTTACCAAGTGAAATGGATCAAGAAATCAAAGACTGTCTAGAACTGAATGAAAATTATCCATGACATGCCCAAGCTTCTGGGACACAACAAAGTTTGTTCTAAGAAACAAGCTCATAACATTGTGTACATAGGAAAAAAACAGAAACAGTTCTTTGAGAAAATCAATAAAATAAGCAAATCCTCATCATGTTTAACTAAAACTGAAGTTAGAGTATCCAAATTAGTTAACTAAAAATGAAATGGGGTACATAACAGTAGCCACCAAGGAAATCCAGAAAATAAGATTGTGCTTAGAAAGCAATGCATCACCAAAATGAAATGCCTAAATGAGATGGGTAATTATCTCTATAATCTCTATAGGTACCACCTAAAAAAGTTAAATCAAGATCAGATAAGTAATTTAAACATACCTCAAAAAGTCATTAAACTCTCCCAAGCATATAATATTCTAAGGCAATGTGCTCAGAATTCTTCCAGAATTTCAAAGAAGAGTTAATTCCAATACTTCTTAAATTATTTCACAAAATAGAAACAGAAAGAACATTGAACAATGCATTTTATAAAACCATAGTTACCTCAATACATAAACCATATAATTCAGCACTAGAAAAGTCCTATCGCTGTTAATACTGTCAGCAAAGCAACTTTATAAAAAGATAACTTACAAAAATCAGTAGTCCCTCCATATCATGTACAAGTTACAGATGGTCTGAAAAAGAAATCACAAAAAAATTATCTTTCATTATATAATCAAAAAATATAGGATATCTTGAAGTATTTTCTACTAAGCAAGTGAAAATCTTGAATAAGAAAAATTCAAAGTCATTTGAGGTATAAATTGATGAAAATAAAATATTAGAGGGAAAGATCTCCCATGCTCATGAATCAGTAGGATAAACATAGTAAAAATGGCCAGCCTATGAAAAACAATCTCCAAATTCAAAGCAATCCCACCCAACTTTCAATACAATTTTTCAAATGTCTTGAAAAAAAATTATCAACACTATAGGGATAAAAACAAAAATTAAATAACAAAAATTAGAATACCTAAACTATCCTGAATATTAAAATATCTACTAGAGGTATTAAAAATTGTACTATAAAATTACAGTAATAAAAAACCAGTATATTTTTGGAACAACAAACTTGTTGATCAATGGAATTGAATTGAAGACCCAGACATTAATCCAAATACTTATAGACACCTGATTTTTGATGAAGAACCTAAATTGCATATGAAAAAAAACATCTTTAACAAATGATGCTCTTGTACTGGACGATTGCTTATAGAACACTCCAAATAGATCCATACCTATCCCCCTGCATAAAACTCAACTTGAAATGGATCAAATAACTCAACATGAAACCAGATTCACAAAAACTGATAAAAGAGAAAGTGAACAATGGCGTGGAGCTCATTAGTACAGGAAAACAGTTTCTAAACAAAATACCCTTAACATAGAAAAAAAAGGTCTAAACACAGAATTTTCAAGAAAGGAAGCTCAAATGGGGGAGAAATAAAGAAAATTTCAACTTCTTTAGCCATAAAGGAAAGGCAAATCAAAACTGCTGTAAGTTAGCATCTTATAACTATTAGAATCGCTAAGAATAAAAAATCAAGTGACATCTCATGTGGATGAGAATAATCTTTCATTTTAATGTTTTTATGGGATTCATGAACATGCAAAGAGTGTGTTTCTGACTCTTTTGCTCTATTTTAGAGTCTTTTCCTATTGATCTGTCTTGTCTGAACTTGATATTATTGTTTCTGTGTAATCTGTTTGTATTTTATTTTGTTTTATTAAAAGAACAGAAGGAAGGAAGGGAGGGAGGGAGGGAAGGAGGGAGGGAGGGAGGGACGGACGGACGGACGGACGGGCGGAAGAAGGACGAATGAATGGAAACCTAGCCACCTGGCTAACTAATGAACTGCCAGTTGTACCTGCTAGAAGAGGGAAAATAAGTTTTTTTTCCCAAAGAATGACAATGGGTATATCAACCACTCCAGGATAGCCATCATGTTTAGGAGCAGTTGACCAACAAATAATGGACTCGACAGTTATTGCATGTTTGTATTTTTTTTTTTTTGATGGAAGTTTCTGCCAAGCCAGGTCCTGCAGCAATTCAATTCCAAATTAACCCAGAGGCTTATATTAATAAATAAACTGCTTGAAGTTTTGATAAGGTTTATTACTAACTACTTCTAATAACTTAAATTAACCCATAATTCTTATCTATTTTTAGCTATATGACTCAGTACCTTTTTCAGTAAGTCATTCTCATCTTGCTTCCTGTGCATCTGCCTTGTGACTGTGTCTCTGACTTTACTCTTTCCCGAATTTTCCTAGTCTTTTCACCCCACGTATACTTCCTGCCAGTCTACCAACCAACTAGCATCTTATTAAACCAATAGGAATGGCAAATTTTTACATTGTGCAAGATCATTATCACACAGCATTTCCCCATCTTTTTCTTTTCAAGACAAGAATTCTGAATCTAATTTACTTTGTTTAGCATTGTTCCTTACCATATCCATAAATACTTGTAATCAACACTTGGAACAAAGACAAACATCCATAATATATTTTGGAGGAATGAAGGCATAGTTTTCTAGGCTACTTCCTGCTGATTGGGGAAGCTCTGGTAATCTTTGAGGGTCCACAGAAAATATAGAATTATGGCCAAATTTGAACTGGAGTATTCTGTGAGGCTGGATTACCTCAGTTACACTGAAACTGTTCTTGATATAGAACTCAGTGGAAACTACAACATAGGCACTTTGCAACAATCAGTCCTCTTGTTCATCTGCTGCTATTAGAGGTCTTTCAGGGTGTCTTCCTCAAATAATACATGATTTTTCTTAACTGAGAATGAATCCCTTTTCTCATTTCCTATAGAAATAAAAGCAGAAACTCTTTCATAAGATAACATACTTTGTGTCATTAATTTTGAAGTCAAGATGTTTTAAAAATATATAGGATGTTTTAATGCAGCATTTATAATCAAATGTCTTTTAGCAGCTGTTGATCCTTCCTCAAGAGTTAAACAGTTCAAAGACAACACAATAACCTGGATTATGAAGACTCTCTGTATATTTTCCATCTTTATGTGATTTTTCTTATACTATTTTTTTAAGAATGCTATCTATCCTTTTTTTATTTCCAAAGCCTACCTATATTTCAAACCAGCTGTAAACGTTTAAGAGGTTTATTTCATCTGAATCTGTTCTTACTGCTTATATTTATCTTTTTCTGACCACATGATTCTTTAATCTGCTAAGAAGCATGGCTAGGATTAAGCAGTGGTTTTGTGGCTGACTCAGCCCTATTACTTGACTTCCTGAGAGTCTAGCTTCATAGTGAAGGTATTGGCAGATGCCAACTTTATTGCCACAATTCTGGGGAGTTTCTAGATCCATGGCATCATCAAAATGCATGTCACCAGATGCTCATAAACACTTTTAAGTATTTGGTAGCAGGATATCTCTTTTTTTGTGTGTGTGTTTCCAGTATGCTATTATTGTTTTTATGGCACTAAACATTTTTTCTCCATTTCCCTTCCTTGCTCCCCTTTTCACTTCTACCATCTCCCATAACCCCCATGCTCCCAATTTACTCTGGAGATCTTGTCTTTTACTCCTTCCTACGAAGATTCATATATATCACTCTCGGGGTCCTCTTTGTTGTTTTGGTTCTCTGGCATTGAGTTGTAGGCTGTTTTTTCTTTGCTTTATGTCTAAAATCCACTTATGAGTGCATACGTATTAATTTTGTCTTACTGGGTCTTGATTACCTCTCTCAATATGGTTGTTTCTAAATCCATCCATTTGCTTGCAAATTTCAAACTGTCATTATTTTTTTCTGCTGAGTAGTACTCCATAGTATAAATACATTACATTTTTTATTCATTCTTTGTTTGAGGGGCATTTAGGTTGCTTCCAGGTTCTGGTTATTATAAATAATGCTGCTATGAACTAATTGAGTACATGTCCTTGTGGTACTAATGAGCATCCTTTGGATATATACACAAAAATGGTATTGCTGGGTCTTGAGGTAGGTTGTTTTATAATTTTCTGAGAAATTGCCATACTGATTGACAAAGTAGCTGTACCAGTTTGCACTCCCACCAGCAATGGAGGAGTATTCTCTTTACCCCATATTCTGTCCAATATAAGATGTCATCAAAGTTTTTGATCTTGACCATTCTGACAAGTGTAATATGGAATCTCAGAGTTCTTTTGATTTGTATCTCTCTGATTGTTAAGGATGGTGAGCATTCCCTTAGGTGTCTTTTACTCATGTGAGATTTTTCTGCTGGGAATTCCCTATTTAGGTCTGTACTCCCAATATTTTATTGGATTATTTGTTCTTTGGATGTCAAGTTTCTTGAGTTCTTTGGGTATTTTAGAGATCAGTCCTCTCTGTTTGATGTGGAGTTGGTGAAGATCTTTTTCCATTCTATAGACTACTGTTTTGTCTTGTTGACTGAGTCCTTTGCTTTACAGAAGCTTCTAAATTTAAGGAGGTTCCACTTATTAATTGTTGCTTTCAGTGTTTGTGAAAGATCAATACTCAACTACATATGGAAAATCAAAAAAAAAAAACAGTAGAGTCAAAGCTCTCCTGTACAATAAGGCAACTTCTGGAGGCATCACCATCCCTGACTTCAAACTCTACTATAAAGTCACAGTAATGAAAACATCCTGATATTTGTGTAAAAATAACAGGAGGACAAAGGGAATCAGATTGAACCCAAATTTCAATCCACTTTTACAAATGCCTGATTTTTGACAAATAATCTAAAAATTATAAAATGAAAAATGGAAGCATATTCAATAAGTGGTGCTGGTATAACTGAATATCAACAAGTAGAAGTACACAAATAGATCCATATCTGTCACCATGAATAAAACTCAACTCCAAATGGATAGAGTACCTCAATGTAAAACCAACCACACTGAGCTTTATAGAAGAGAAAATGGAAAGTACAATTGAAAGTACTGGCACAGGAGACCACTTCCTAAATATAACCCCAGTATTGCAGGTACTCTTTGTAGGGGTAGCCCCAGCCAATCACCTTGCTTGTAGGGCGGGGTTGCCTGAGGATATTTTTTTACTAATAAATTTTGCTGGTGTGCTCTCCCCTGCCCCTTCTGCTTTCCTGTTCTCCGCTGAAACCACGGGTTCTGTGAGTCTTTCCCTAATTAAAGCTAAATATATTATTATAATTTCTGTCTGCCTTCATTTATGCCGCTACAGCTCTTAAAAGAGCCACAAGGTTTTTTGCTGCTAATGTTGAGTCGGGAAGCCTCTCTTAATAAAACTACACCTCTGCTTCCCTCTAGCAAATAGAGCCCACCCAAGAAAATACTGCTACCATGAAGCTGTGTTTGATTCTGTTCTTTTGTTTCTTGAATCCCTTCCCAAGCTTTCTCAGGTTTTATGTGGATGTAGTTGCTAAACATTGGCCACCATTTGTTTCTGTCCTGCTAGGTCCTGCAGTTGTTCAGTACCAAATAATCACAATCAGACAGAGGCTTATACTAATTATAAAATAGTTTAACTTGGCTCAGGCTTATTACTAGCTAGCTCTTACAACTTTAAATAGCCCATAATTCCTAACTATGTTTAGCGATGGGCTTGATATATTTTTTTTTTCAGTAAGGTATTCTCATCTTGCTTCCTCTGATCTGTTTTGCAACTGTGTCTCTGTCTTTCCTCTTCCCAGAATTCTCTTAGTCTAGTCACCCTGCCTATACTTCCTGGCTGGCTACTGACCTACCAGAATTTCATTTAACCAATAAAAGTGACAAATATTTACAGTGTACAAGACCATTTTCTCACAACATTTTTTTTCTTTTCTCTCTCTTTTTTAATTTGTGTATCTGTGCTTCTATTTGACTACAGTTTGATGTGCTTCTGTGTTTTCTTTTGTTGTTATTGTTGTTATTTTATTTATGATTACTGGTGTTTTGTCTACATGTGTGTCTGTATGAGGGTGTCAGGTCTCCTGAAACCGGAGTTACGACATTTGTGAGCTGCTTTGTGGATAATGGGAATTGAACCTTTAACCTCCAGAGAAGAGCCAGTGCTCTTAACACATAAGCCATCTCTCTAGCCACATTTATTGCTTTTGTGGATAATGTTTATTTTTCTTTTGTACATTTTGGATATTGTGTTGTGTTTTGCTTTCTTTTCTAAGAAAGAATTTAAAACTTGGGTGAATAGGTAGGAGGAAATGTGAAGAATATGATCAAAATATATTTATATTTAACAAGTCTTTCAAATTATGAAAATAAAAAGTTTAAAATAATAAATATGAAAAGATGATACTATAAAAATACTGTATGGAATGTAAATTTAGTATAACCGTTTAAGTAGGTAACATGGAAGTTCCGCAATAGAATTAAAAGTAAAACTAACATGAGATGAACTAATAACTCTATAGTGTTAATTTAAAAAATGGGGAATGTATATAAGAGTCATATTTTATTTTTAATTGCTGTATAAGACATAATTACCAAAGAATGAAAAGATGTCCATTTGTTGAAAAGTAATGAATCAATGTATTCACTCACACAGAAATGGTATTCAGACAAATATCTACAACCTCACTGTTATCTGGAATTCTAAACAGTTAGACTCCAAAAAAAAAAAAAAGATAGCATAACAGATATGTAAGGCAAGTTCAAAACCAGAAAAACAATTCAATGTAACCATTGATATGAAAAAAAAAAAAAGATAGAGAGAGAGAGAGAGAGAATGGTTGTTGCCATGACCTGGATTCAGGAGATGGGAGGGGTACTAGCATGAAAAGTAAACATTGGAGGTAAATTGTACCACACAGTCAAGTCAGCTCTTAGACCTGTCTTATGTTTTTGGAAACTGCTGCCAAGTGAGATTCACTTTAAAATTAAGGCAGCACCTGAAGCAATACATTACTAAGCTTGATTTAGCCATCCTACAATATTAGCATATGTCAGTAAAATATGCAATTTAATTTACCAAATAAATAAGCAAATAAGATCTGCTAATGAACTTTCTAACACAACGGAACCAGACATACCTTTAATCCCAGTATGTGGGAGGCTGAGGCAGGCTGATTCCTATGAGTTTGAGAACAGCATGTTATATAAAACAATGCCCAGGCCAACTTATGCTACAGTTAGACCTTGTCACAAAAAGAAAATGAAACAACAGGAGAACAAACCAACAATATAACTACAAATGCTTAGGTCTCATTTTTAAATAATATCAAAACACCAAGACAACATAACCTACTCTTCAAAATGCACCAATCCCATAATAATGGTCTCTTTGTATAACAACTTAAAATCAGCACACAGATTTCAAAGGAACAATTACAAACATACTCAAAAAAGATATGTGAGAGTTTGTTTGTGTTCTTATCAATAAGGCTTGCCTGGAGATCAGAGGACAGAGAGAGCCACTAGATAACCATAGAAGCTGGACAATGGTGGCATATGCCTTTAATCCCGTTGCTTATGACTCATGATTTTAATCACAGCACCCAGAAGGCAAAGAGAGGAAGTGATAAGGTGGGACAGAGACAGGATCTCAGCTTTTTGGACTGAGGAATGAAAAATGAAGGAAGAAACTAACAGATGCTCCCAGTTCTTTTATCATTCAGGTTTTCCCCCAATATGTGACTCATGATTCTTTATTGATTATTATTATTTAGATTAATGCTACATCTAGTGTCAAACGTTTTGGGCTCAAATTCACAAAAAAAAGCTACTTGCCCATAGTTTGCAGCCACCAACAGCCACTGGACCTGTACATGCCAGGAACTGTCTAGAAGAGTTACCACACAACTGGCTGGATTTTCCTTTCCTTCTCCAAGTCCTCTGAATGAGTCCGGGTTTTTCTGTTGCAACCACTCTATAGCAAATACCACAAGCACTTGGGTTCCAAATGCAACAGGAGTCAACTGCTTTCACATGTTCCTCCATGCAGACAGCTAACTCTTTGTCTTCTAATCACTCATTGGTTGTGGGTTTTCCTTGGACCCCCTCCTCAGGCTGCTGACATTAGTTGAAGTTGTCCTCAGCCAGGCTGTTCACCACCTACCTTCTCCTCTCAGACATTCTACCCCTCACATTTCACAGGCATTGCCAGCAGATTTAGTGAGACAATTGTTAATTTATAATCAATTAAGGGGGAATTAGTAATTTTTTAAAGAGATTTTTCTCATGTCAAAAAAAAAAGAAAACTCTGTTATGAAGGAGGGAAGTTTCTGTATGATTATACAATGAATGGTTTTAAAATGGAATAATTAAATGAGGGAATAATTAATTTAGATGGGATGTACATAAACATTATTTGTATACTCATTCCTGTTTTATCTCTACAAAAGTTTGGTTGATATGAGCCCCAAATTGGTTGATATGTGTGCTAAGATACAGGCCTTAGAAAAAGTTACTGAAGAAAATAATGCCATTTTGACAGGCCTTAAGAGATATTCAAACAAAGGCTGACAACAACTTCAGCATTACCTTATAATTTTAGAAAGGAACAGCTCAAGTATTTCAAACAACAAACCTTAATTTATCCAGTCACCTTACAGGATCAACTGCTAAATGAGAGATATCCCAAAGGCTGTGTAAGTACTGATTAGATTCCTGTGAAATGTTAGATTTGAGGAACCTGAGATATTACAAGCCTCCAGGGATATTAATAGACAGAGAAAATGATTGATAGTCTCATACTATATGAATTTACTTTTTGTGAGAGAGATGTTAAATTCATGGTCAACTAGTAGAAGAATTATCAAACAATACTGGAAAAACTTGGTTACAGCAGTATTGGAGCCTGATCCTCAGCAGTGGGGGATCTGCTGGAAGATAAGTACAAGATCATTAAACAATAAAGTAGGGCAAGAGATAAATTTTCCAAGATAACTCCTTGGATAGAGACATTATGATCATATACAAAAACAGTCTCTTTATGATGACCATACATTGACTCTATGAAATGCAGTAGCTTTGACCACTTGGGAAAGAAATGAGAAGTAAGAAAGAGAACTGAGCCATTTACTAAATTTATACATGGCCCAACTGATTTTTTTTTATAAAGATTGACTTTAACTATAGATAGAATGATACCAAGCCCAGAAACTGGACAAATAATCATTGAATTTCTGACTTTTGAAAATGCTAATTCACAATTAAAAAGGATAATTAGGCCTTTAAAGGCAAGATCAGCACCCAAATTGACCTTTGCAAGAAGTAAATGTTCAGTATTTAGGGATTAAAACTTTTTCTCAGGTATATCTGAGTATGAGATGAGTGTGATACAGTATCAAATAGTCTCCCAACTATTTATGCTTATACTCATGTTCAAATGTTACTCTAAGTCTTAATCAGAGGAATCTCTCTCTAGTGAATGACAATGAATTCAGAGGTTCATGGATATTCAGTGTTGAGAATAAATGGTAGTGATGGGTAGATGAGTGCTCATTTCTGAATAATAACATTTATACCATCATTGTTAAAGCTGAGGAAATATTGAGTAAGATGTGAAGACAAAAATATAAGACCTGGAAACAGGAGAAAGGACTGAAAAATGCAATATTTCTGGGCAAGAGAATGTTACTACAATAATAAACTCATAGTAACTGTGAATTTGTACACTGGTTCTTCATAGGAATGCCTTGATCAAGAGGTAAATGTAGGTGGAAGAATGGCTCAGCAATTCTTACACAAAAGCAGAACTATTGCTAATAGTGAACTTTTGGAGCTGAATATTTTCTTCAATTGTATACCCATGAATTATTCCATCAAATATCAATGAGTAGTTCCAACACAATGGCCATATGGATGGTCCTGCTAAATTAAATGGGTTCCCAAACAAAACTAATGACATGAATGTTGAAATGAGACTAGTAGAAACAAGAAAGGGGTGGTATATATGAGAAGTTTATAATAGAGGAATGGAGACAAATTGGAATACACTCGATATATGTGTGAAGTTATCAAAGAAATAATTAAATTAAAAAGAGACAAAAATGTATTGAGGAGAAGGGATAAGTATAATTATTTTAGTTTGATTCTCATATGTTTCTGTGAGGATATACATTCTAATTACTATATATAATATATAAATGTACATTTTTAACATTTTACGTGTTTTAAATGTATGAATAAATGATGAAGTAAACAGTCAAACTAATGAGCTCTGAGATTCTGAGATAAAAGAATGGTGGTAACACAAAAATGGATTCAAATTTGTAGTATTTTTGTTTTTGAACTTTTAAATAAAAATTAAAGTCAATGGGACTGGAGAGATGGCTAAGCAGTTAGAGAACTGGCTACTCTTTTTGAGGACCTGAATTTTCTTCCCAGCACCCATATGGTGGATCAATAACTCCAGTTCTGCATGACCCAAAGCCTTTTCTGATGTGCATGCACTTAGAGTGCACATCCATATACTTAGACATATGTACACATGTTCATACAATAAATAAGCAAATATTTTATAAATTTTAAGTCAGTGTGTGTGTACATGAGGGTGCACGTGTGTGTGTATGTGTGTGTGTGTGTGTGTGTGAAGCCAATTTTAAAAAAGAACTACAAATTTTAGAGAGCAAGGAATTGTACATGGGATAAATTGCAGAGAAGAAAGGAAAAGGGATGTGGTATATTTATATTTTGATTTCAAAATATAAACAATCACTAAACTTAAATTAGTATAAGTAAGAAAATTTACATAAACCATATCATATTAAATTATAATTTAATTGCTTAAAATCCATCATTGCACCCATTTACCATTTATAGTATACTGAAAAACTTTTTTAAATTGATATTTATTGAGCTCTACATTTTTTCTCTGTTCTTCTCCCTGCCTCTCCCCTCCCCCCTCCATTCCTCCCCTAAGGTCCCCAAGCTCTCAATTTACTCAGGAGAACTTGTCTTTTTATACTTTCTACTTCCCATGTAGATTATTTCTATGTAAGTGTCTCTTAGTATCCACATTGTTGTCTAAGTTCTCTGGGACTGTGGTTTGTAGGCTGGTTTTCTTTCCTTTATGTTTTAAAACCACCTATGAGTGAGTACATGTGACAATTGCGTTTCTGTGTCTGGATTACCTCACTCAAAATAATGTTTTCTAGCTCCATCCATTTTCCTCCAAATTCTAGCTGTCATTTTTTTTTCTGCTGTGTAGTACTCCATTGTGTAAATGTACCACAATTTCCTTATCCATTCTTTGGTCGAGAGGCATTTATGTTGTTTCCAGGTTCTGGCTATGACAAACAAAGCTGCTATGAACATAGTTCAACACTTGTCCTTGTGGCTTGATTGAACATCCTTTGGATATATACCCAAAGGTGGTATTACTGGGTCTTGAGAAAGGTTGTTTCCTAATTTTCTGAGAAATCTCCACACTGACATCCAAAGGGGTTGTACCAGTTTGCATTCCCACCAGCAAAGCAGAAGTGTTCCCTTTTCCCCACACCCTCTCCAGCATTAAGCTGTCATCAGTGTTTTTGATTTTTGCCTTTCTTATAGGTGTATGATGGAATCTTAGAGTTGCTTAATCTGCATTTCTCTGATGACTAAGAACGTTGGACAATTCCTTAAGTGTCTTTCAACCATTTTAGATTCCTCTGTTGAGAGTTCTCTGTTTAGTTATCAGTGGTTATAAAACTGTATTTGATTTTATTTTCAAGTACTTATATATTTGCTTAAAATTTATTATTATTACTATTATTATTGTTCAAGTTTTGTTGTTGTGTGTACATGCATGATATATATGTGAACACACATGCTATGGTCTGCATGTGTAGAACAAAGTACACTTTTATGGACCCAGCTTTCCTTCTACTTTAATTTGGGTCTGAGAGTTAGATTAGGATACCAACATTTTTTAGCAAGTACCTTTACCCACTGAACCATCTCAATGGCCATGCTTGCAATTTTAACATTGAAAAATAAAATTTGTTTTTCTTATCATGATTATTGTTATAAAGAATATTAAACCTGTGAAGTTGTTACAGATTCACAAGCATAACCGTCGACAGTATTCCATGTAAGAACATACACAACTTTCAATAACACAGTGACTATTTTATATATGACTTAAAACATATTCACTTTTAATAAATGTTAAACGCTTTAACAAATGTTGAAAAAGGTGTTGAACATCTTTATATTCATTTTTCAAAACTCTAGAACTCTACAATTTCCAAATTACTCTTTTTTGTGATATAAACCTTTCAGTTTCCATTATCTTTTGGAACTAGGAATGACTATATAAATACATATCCATACAAGATATTTAGAAAATTACTCAAAACTTAGAAATCAGAGCCTTATTACCAATGCTTTTGTTTTAATAAACACTTAGGTAAGATTAAAATTAAAAAAATGGAAACGAGACATCCAGTTTAATTTAAAAATCATGATTATTAGTTATACACTTAATAGCACCTATTAATTGGAAATGAATTACTATTTTGAGTGATGTTGTAGGACAACATAAGCCAGCCATTTGAGTCACATGGATAAAGATACTACAGTCCAGGAAAATATTGATTATTAGTGAGTGACATGAAGAAAAATGATTTAAAATTTGGTCCAATAATATTAAAATTAAGATGAGAAAACTACTTGGAGTCCTAATTTTACTTATTCAATATCTATTTATTATGAGTCTATGTAAATTGTTCTACATGCTGGGAGTGCAAAAAAGAGAAAAAATGAAATATTCTTAATAAACTCATGCTGTTTTTCAATGCATCAAACAATTCTCAAATTTTTATGTGAAAATAAAATAATTGAATTAGATTACTTATGAGTTATATATTTAAGAAAACTATAAATTATGCCATAGCTGCACATTTAACTTCTCTCTTTCTTTTTAAAAAGGTTTTAAATGCTTAAGTAGGTAAAGTTTTGACAAGTATGATTATCAGAAAACTAAAACAAATACATTAATACATATTTAAGTCTGATTAATGGCTTCAGACAAGTGACACTGTTTAAGGGCTAATTGTGATCACCCAACTGTAGACTTACATGGGTGACACTTATGAATAATTTGAGAGTATGAATATGATAATGCTTTATTTCAGTCCAAGTGAATTGGAAAACCCATTTCTTCTATGACAGTATATCATAGGATTGAGCAAAATCTTTCAAAAATTAATAAGCTGTCAGGGAAAGCTCATACTCATCAGAATTATCTGCAACATTATATATCCCTGTGTTTGAAATTATTTCTTGCAAAAAAATATGAAGAGCTGCAGAGGGTGCATATATTCTAAATGAATATGAAAACTGTCAATATTTCATTTAAAAATCTCATGAAAAATGATGGTATTGAGTTAAAATAGAACTCTATAACCAAGTGATATTTTAAAGATTGTTAGCCAAGAGTTACACTTGGAAATCACCAACTGACAGTCTGGCATGAAGAACCAAAGGATATTTTATGGGAAGTGTGACAACCCTGTAGGTTGGCTATATTAAACTCTACAACATGTTTTTTAAAAAAAGTAGAAGAAAATAGAAAGACATTTTTTCACTCTAATGAAGGGAGTCTGTTGATGGATTTGGAAATTTAAATCTGTTACTATAAGGTCTGACCTTGACCTACATAGTCTAGAAGTTGAAAGATTTTTTTTTCCCGGATTTAGAAAATCTAATAGAAATATGAAGTAAAACAATATTGCAATCTTTGCAGCAATAGCAAAGGCTTTCTGAGTATTATTTTGGCTCATCCTGGCAATCACTTTTTGGAACTATGAAACTGATGCATTTGGAGTCAGAAAAAAATAAAACCAAACTAAGTGCTGGTCTTAGAATGGAGTTCAACATGCTGTATATTCATGAGATGTAAGACAAAACATCTGAGCTAACCCAAAGCCAAAAATAACAATCTTACTTCATTATCTTCCAAATGTCCTCATGGGTTCTTTTCTTCCTTTACATTTTCATCACATGAATATCAAACAGGAAAAGTTGACATAGAGCCACTTACAATTTAAAGTAAAATAGTGATTTTTTTTGATTACTATACTTATTTTATTTTGTACCTTTCCTTAAATAATCAGATAAGAAAATATGTTTATTTGGTATATAGAGGAAAGCTCAAAAGTTATTTGAATTTATATTTAATAAATTCACACATGCATGGACACACACAGATTTTTTTTACAAAGGAATAGATAATTACATACATAAAGATACAAATTCAATAAATTTACCAGTAATAATCTTTGAGGAACTGAAGTACATTTCTGTAAAGGAAATGAAGAAAAAAATGTCTTGAAATTGATGAAATAAAATTTGAAATATGAAATTGAGAAAAGAAATTATAAGCATGTGGAAAGAATTGATAATACCTTTAAGAAAATAAGTGAGAGAAACGTTGTTGATTTCTTGTAAAATTTTTCAAGGAGCATCTTGCCCTATAGCAATCCAGTAAACTCTTTTAAAATTAGATAGAGGCACTCACAAGATAGCTCAGTGCTAAAGTGTGCTTACTGGTGTTACACATGGTCCAGGCTGTATTTCTAGCACCCAAATAGTAACTTATAGCTGTAACTTCACTTTCAGAATAACTGACACAATCTAGACTTTTTATGTATTTTCCATGTGTTTATTGTCTATTATGATTTTTTGTTCTATTTTTTCTTTAAGAACATCATTGTAATATTAAGTTATTTTTTTATCTATGACTTTGTTTTATCCTCTCTGTCTTAAGCCCCTGAGAATTTATTAAACTTACTATGGCCCACTTTGAGGACTTTTTGTCTATGTTTTTATTGTGTATCTGCAGTCCTTTTCTGAGCAGGAGCAGTTTTTAAAATGGTAAGCTGCTTGGTTGCAGCAGACCCTGGATGCTGGCTCGGCTTCTCTCGGCATCTTAATATAGCAGAGTTGCCTTCACTGCCAGGTCTGGGGCCACTAGGTAGGAGCCATGATCATCACCTCGACTGCGGGAGGCAGCATGCATCACGCTTTTTTTTTTTTTTTTTGTCTCAGTAAAAGCTAAATCTGCCATGCAGCTTGGTCCATGGCCTGAAAATGTCTCTATGTATGGTGGTAGGAATCGGCAATGCTCTCCTGACTGTGTGTGCATAACATATCTGATCTACTGCTTGCCCAGGGAGGGAGCACAGATATGCCAGCATGTTCTCAGCAATAGACCCAAAGTGGGCGCTGTTTGGGCACCAGATATAGCTAGAAGTACTCTCTGTCCTGCTGATCAGCCTGGACTGATTTTTCTCTAATTCCTTGTTCTCGAAGCCACTTATGAAATAACCACTCTGAGGTTTATTATCAGTTATAATTTTTTGACCAATGTTTTATACTGGCCAATTCTAAGTATTAAACTAACCCATTTCTATTAATCTGTAAATTACCACAAGGCTGTGGTTTACCGGTGTGGCATATTAGTTCTTTGGTGGCTACATGGCATCTCCTT
The DNA here is from genome assembly GCF_000317375.1 of Microtus ochrogaster. NCBI lineage: Eukaryota > Metazoa > Chordata > Mammalia > Rodentia > Cricetidae > Microtus > Microtus ochrogaster. Next base: position 2,931,610 of record NW_004949135.1, on the reverse strand, counting down.
TGGCTCTGCCTATGCTCTTTCTCTATCTCTGTTCAGATTTACCACCTGGCTTAAATCCTAAGCCATTGCCTAAAACAGCTTTATTCATTAAGCAATAAAAGCAACACATACACAAAAGGACATCCCACATCAATAGATCACACAGAAATACATGCCAGCAAACTTATACATAAAAAAATAAAATAAATAAATATAAATATAATGTTAAATGCAAAACTTTCAAATATCTGTATTTTTGTTGAAAGTAAAATTTTCATACAATATGTCCTGATTAATTTTTTTTGTTCCTGCTCAAGGATGCAGAAAACTGAAAGAAGTTGCCACTGCAAATCTTACAACTGAAGGTAACAAAATCACTAGACAATAATCAAACTCATAACTTTGAATTTATAAAAATATTGAATGTCTCATATGTGTATGTATGTAAGTAGTTGAACTCTTGCAGAGGTGCATTAATATGACCTTATTTTCTATCACAGTAAGAAAAGAAACAAAAGACTGTTACTTTATAACAAATTTTCTGTTTCAGTTGTGGGTATCAGATATCAGAAAAGTGAGAATTGTTTTTGTTCATATCCTTCTACTTTGCAATATACCATGCAATATATACTTTGTGTTTACATGCAATATACCATGCTTTCCTTTCTTTCTCTTTCACTTCCCTTCTTTTATTTCCCTCTATATCCCATTTAAACTGCAAGCACAAAGTACAGAGGGTGAACTATAAAAACTTCAAATATTTTAACTCTCAAAACCTAGCTCCAGTGACATACTTTCTCCAGCAAGACCAAACCTCTTAAAATGTTTAAATGTTCAAATGCAAAGACTGTAGGGGACAAACCTAGAGTCAAATCACTTTTGTATCCATACCTGGTACACTTGGCCAATAATGCATAAGCCTGCTATTACAAACCTACTAAGAAGCTATGGCTTGGGGTGATGTAAGCTCTAGGAAGAAGGTACTACTATTATTTTGCTTATTGATATGCATATGACATGGTATAGGAGTTCCTTTTGTTTGTGTGTTGCTTTCATTGTTTAATGAATAAAGAAACTGCCTTGGCCTAGTTGATAGAGTGGAATTTAGGTAGGTAAAGAAAACAGTACTGAATTTTGGGAGGAAGAAAGCAGAGTCAGAGAACCACCATGGAGTCGCCAGAACAGGCATGCTGAATCTTTCCCAGTAAGCCACTGTTACGTAGTGATACACAGATTAATGGAGATGGGTTAAACTAATATGTAAGAGTTAGCCAATAAGAGGCTAGAGATAATGGGCCAGGCAGTGATTTAGTTGATATAATTTCTGTTTGGTTATTTCAAGTGTAAGCTAGCCAGGCACCTGGGACGAACAAGCAGGCCCTCTCTCCTTGTAACAAAGACATCTTCTAAATAGTTGTTTATATCTACAGACAAATGCTACTGTCATATCCTTGAAATAAGCAGTCTTATCCTTGAATTAAACAGTGGTGATTGCAGAGACCTTGAGTAAGGTGCTAAAAATAAGTGAAGGATGAGTGTTCAGCACTAAACAAGTCATTTATACAATCTCTTGCAATGCTTAGCAAATATCAAATGAAATGGGATGGAAGAAATGTAAGAGCTGAAAGATAGAGAAAAGGGCTGTGAAATACTATCTTTTGGACGTGACATAGCCATTACAAATCTTATCTAACAGCACCTGCGGTCACCTACGTTGAGCCTACATAGACCTTGCCTATCAATTTCTAAACATGGATTAGGAAAAGTCTCTCCTTCTGTACCAATTTACTTCAGATTAATTCCAGCGGAAGGATTTTTATTGCTTCAGTTGTGAACCCAATTGTGAGCTAACCAGTCTCTAATTGGTTGTTCCAATCCTGTGGCCATGCAGTTAAAGCTGGTATGTCTTAAACAAACAAACAAAAGGGACCATGTGAATGTGGTAAAGGGATTTGTAAGGCAGAAGGTAAAACACCTGTGGTGGGAAGGAGGCAAAAGAGTGGAGCATGAGAGTTATTGGGACAAATTATAAACCTGTGTGAAATCATCAAAGAAAAAATTTGATGAATAATAAAAAAGAAATATAATGGATAGTTTTGTCAATCCTAAGACATCATGCTTGTACTTCACAAATTTTGTTAATGATAATTTTTGAAGGTGCAGTCCATATTTGGGTAGAAATGGTTTCTTTTAAAATATGAAGCCATGTTCTCACTCATGGCATATTTTCTTCCTAGGAGATAAAAAAATGGGCAGAAGAAACTTTTAACAAATATGGCACAGTAGCAATAAATGTATAGTTTTATGCCATACTGGGTCAAAACAAAGATTATCACAGTCTTCTACTTGAGTTAGCTTTTAAGTCTATTCTTTTTATTTGTTGTTACTAATATTTATGAAATTATGAGAAATTTAACACCCATCCTCTGTATTCTTCCAACACTCAAACTACTCTATGCATCTATCTTTTGAGTGCATAAATATACAATATTTGTTTTGCTCCTGAATTTTAAAAAACTTCAGTAAACACGAGACATAATTATATTGGTAGCTAGTTTATTAATCTAGTAAACCTCAGTTTCTCTGTGCCACAGAGAATTTGATCATGCATGTGTACTTCAGTACAATGTATTAAATCACCATGTAGGACCTTCCATTCTATATTTTTCTTTAGAAAACATTTTCTCCTCATACTTTTATTGATGTGTTTCATTCATATCCTTTCTTTGAGGTTCTGCCAGATGCTGCTTTCTTAAAATACCTTTTTTTTATTTTTGCATTATTTACTTAACACATCAGGTGTCACCTTACACAACCATTACACTGTGTTTGGGGAAATAAAATAACTGTATAAAGCTGATAGTTAATTTGTGTTTAGGAATGTTTACTATGTTCAATTTAATGTTTGAATACCTTCTCAGAAAAGTTGTGTGGCTGACAGTTTTAGCACACTAAAAATATTTGAGAGACAGTTTAGAGGCAGAAACAATGGAGCTATGAATCAGGGGTTAATAATACACATCCTGATTTTGAAGAGGGCCAGAGTTTGGTTCCCACACATGTATCTGATAGCTCACAGCTGCCTGCAACTCCAGTTACATGGATCCAATGCACTCCACTGGACACAACAAATGTGAGCACTGATACTTATGTATGCCTGAGTATATGCACATAGGTATATATGCATGTGTGCTCATGCACACACACACACACACACACACACACACACACACACAGACACACACGAGAGAGAGAGAGAGAGAAAGGGAGAAAATAAATTAATCATTAGTGAATAAATAAAGAAATGGTTTTTTTCACAATTTTATGTCAAAGTCTTCTAGATAAAGTTCTTGGGTTTCAAGTGAAACCGAACACCATGGAGATGGGAATATATGACACAGGCTGTTTGATTCATGATAGACAAGGAAAGAAGTGGAAGAAATGACATATGACAATATACACTCTTCAAAGACACAATCCACAAACCCCACTCCCTCTCACTAATTTCCACTTTGAAGTTCTACCAGTTTGCTCACCTCCCAATATTGACATTTCAAATCCATTAATACAGTATCCTGTTATTGAGATATAGGTCTTCATCATCAAATTTTATGTAGAAATGCCTTCACCACAAAACATGTTAGACATTTCTCTGCCCAATAAAACTGGCTATAATCACAAGGGCATCTATAGTCTGCCTTGGAAAGACCAATCTTCTCCACCTAAGGTATCCACCAATAAGTCTTTTCACAGAATTATTAAAAATTAAAGCATATTTTTTATTTCTCTAGTTTCCTTACTGCATTTTTACAACGTTGAAGAAACCAACTGTTCTTTTTGCCTGAAACTTTGATGGTGTTAACCAAACTAAAACAGCATTAATTCAAAAAAATTATTAAAGTCCTATATTACTGCACTTTTGATTTCTTTTATTATTATTTCATTATGTGCATTTTTTGTCTGCATGTATATCTGTGTGCCATGTGCATGCCTGGTATCCAGGCATGGATTCCCTGTAACCGATGTTTCAGAATGTTCATATGGGAACTGGGAAAATTCATTTCCTTTGGAAGGCCAAACTTAACCACTGAACAATCTCTCAAGTATCCTATTTCATTTCCAGTGAATATTCTATATTATATTAATATATTAAACATACCTACAATCTCAAATTTAGAGGAGCAGAATATATTTAAGTGTTCAAAAGCATTAATACTTTTGCAGACATTGTTTGGTTACTGCAAATTCTTTTACAAAGAACTTCCCAGAAGGCTTAAAAAAACTCATTCTCAGAAGTATTAAAATGTCACCATCAAGAGCTCATCAGTATTTAGTGAGATAAAAATTATAAGATAAATACCAGTAATCCTTGAGAGCTGTGTAATGTTTCACCAAAAGGTGTTTTAAAAGCCTTTGCATTACATATAATGCTTTTTATTATGAAATATTTTATATTTTTACCAATTATAGCATGTTGATTTGCTATTTAGTTTCTTCTATTGTGAAAATCATATACCCAAGCACACACCTGTCCTTAAACCCGAATCAAACACTTCTTGCTTGTAAAAGTACAAAACTAATCTCCCAAAATCCTTCCATAATCTTTGAAAAACTTCACAATAACACAATGTAGATAGTCCACGCAGCAGTTCTGACATTCTGTATCCTACTTACATCAAATTATTTTTATGTCTCCTCTGAGATTATAATATATTACTAGTGCTCCTTTCTGGTACACAAATATTTAAATTAATAAACATAAAATGATAATGATTTATTATTTACAAAAAACAAAACATTTATAGACTATTGTTGGTGAAGTTTCATTTTTTTTCTATAAGTTGAAACATTTCAGAATGCATTGATCTTTTATCTCACCAATGTAAAAAGTAGTAGAGGTAAGTATTTAAGAAAATATTTAGACCAATGATTCTAGACCATTATTTCAAGTAAATATGGAAATTCACTGATTTAATTTGTGATACTTTTACTCCAATGCAAAAATAGTTCTAAGAGTGATATGTAGCCAAGTGATATAATAACATAAAATGAGTATTAATTTTTATACTTTTTATACTTTATAGCTAAAT
>NW_004949135.1:2922305-2926211 GCF_000317375.1 Microtus ochrogaster | reverse complement strand
ATGGATAAACTTAATTGAAATATGAGATGTATTAAATTATATTTTATCTGAAGTTTTTCAATAATGTTCTCCAAGAATATATTTTACTTTCTTGAATGGTGTTAAATCTAGGATTTTTTTAGTTATATACAAAAAGTTAATTGAGCAATTGTAAGTTTTTCACATATTCATGAAAATGAAAATGTAATTTTGACCAACTGAAAGCCAGTTCTTTTTAAATATGCTTTTGAGATTGAATTTTACATTCTTTTACTTCTTTCATTGTGTTCAGTGAGGTCAACAATGTAAATTAAGAAAAGCTGTTTTGCTTTTTTGGTCCAAAATATATTAAGGTATCAATTCATATGCAGATGATCTCTACTTCAAAGTTATCTAAGGATAAATGCACACAAACAGACTCCCACTTAAAAAGACAAATTCGGTTCAAATCAAATTGATGTAATATCCACTTATTTCTCCATTTGGAAGAAGAAGAATCTAGTTCTTCCAATTATAAACAAAAGTATTGCAATTAAACTACATAGAAAATTCAAAGTATTTTAACTCTGATTATTTCTGCTGACTATCTATAAATTGCAAATGACATGAGCTAACATTTAATGCAAATTTTATTTGTGAACAAGATTATATCATATAAATTAATACAATTTTATTAGTATGCATTAATTATATAGAATAATGGTTTGTAATCTGATTAATATAAAGGTTAAAACTTTGCATACAGTCTTAGAGTCTTTGCTTTTAGTACATTTGGCTGTGATTCTCCACTTACCTGCAGAGTTATTCTCTACCAGGGACCTATAGGCCCCACTCTTGGCTAGGACCTAGTCCTCCCTTCTAGCCCATCTCCATTCCTTAGAGACTCCCGATCAATCTACAGAACTACTTTCTAACATATACAGTTAGGGTCTATACTAAGAGAACAACACCCACAAACCTGCACATCCAGCTGACAAATATGACACCAGATATCTACACCAGGAAATACCTGAAATATAATAATTCCAGATACCCAGATTCCAGAGCAGCATAGACAATCAAGGCACTATGCCTCTTGCAAAGGCAGCTACTCTACTAGGACAAGAGAAAAGTAGCTTAGGTAAAATCCACGATAAGGCATTCAAAAGAGAATTATAAAATAACCAATGACCTTAAAAATGTCTTAATGAAAAGCATCAAAATACAAACAGTTGAATTAAATAATACAGCAATTCAAGATATAAAAGTAAAATTTAACAAATTAATAAAATCGCTAAAGAAATGCCAAACTAAAATAAAGCTCAAAATGAAAATACTCAGGAAGTCAAATAAACGGCTCAGAAGAAAGTCTCGCCAATAGATTGAAAGACATGGAAGAGAGAATCTCAGGCATTAAAGACAAAATAGAACTGGACAGCAAAGTAAAAAACTTTTATATCTTAAGAACTCCAGGTATGAAATGGTCAGAAATTCTGAAACACTTGAGATCCCAAATTTAAAAATAATATGTATAAAGAAAGGAGAAGACACCTGTGTTAAATTCACAGAAATATTTTCAGCAAAATAATAGAAGAAAATTTCTACAATCTAAGGAAAGAGATGCCCATCAAGGTAAAAGAATCATACAAAACACTTAATGACAGAACTACAAGAGAAACTTCCTATGATATATAATAATCAAAATATTACAGTATAAAAACAAGAAAGGATATTAACAGCTACAAGGGTAAAAGACCAAATTAAATATAGTGACAGACCCGGTATTATAACACCTGACTATGCAATGGAGCCTATGAAGGCCAGAAGCGCCTGGACAAATATTCTACAAGTTAAGATACCACAGATGCCAGGCCAGACGGTTATACACAGTAAAATTTCCAAACGCAATTGACAGTGAAATAAATGTTTTTTGTGATAAAAGCATTTTTAAGCAATTGAATTCTTCAATCCAGCAGGATAGAATGCACTAGAATGAAAAATTTAGTTTGAAAAAAAGTTTAGCTATACCCACAAGGACACACAAAATAAGTAATCTCAATATAGTTCATCAAAAGTTTGAAGGAACCATATCATAACAGCATAATTGGAAGTAATAACCACTTTTTAGTAATGACATGCAGTATTAATGGTCTCAATATTTTAATATATATTATTAAATATCATAATAATAATCGTTATAGGTTCTGTAGCATTCAGCTCTAAATAGCTCTTTCTTATCAAATCTCTCCTCCCAAGGATCAGTGATCTATGTAAAAGAGGAAACAGGAAGATTTTCAGAGCCAGACTTGGTAAATTACTTCAACAAAACAAGTTATCCCAGACACAACATTAGGTCAAAACACGTATGAACTTACAGAGATTGTGACAGCATGCCCAAGAACTGCACAATTTCAAACCAGACAAAATCCCAGCACTCAGAAGGAGAAGTGGACATCAACTACCTTTAACCAAAGTCTGTCTTTAATTGATACTTAGAATGAGCAAAAGTCAGTTTTCTCCAATAGAGAGCTAAAGAATATATCAAACATATTCACAGACAGGTCCCATGCCTCAGAGTAGTTGGCTAACACAAAAGGGATCCCATGATGTCTAGGTGCTTTATTCTGTCTTACTGTGTTTGTTTGCTTGTTTTGATATTTTTTTTCTCTTTGAGAAAGGAAAGAAAGAACAATAATTTGGTTAGTACACTTAATTTGATTTGATTTGATTGGAGTTGGAGCAGGAGAAAAAAAATGATAAAAATATACTGTATGTAAAACTTTTAAAATGAAAACATTCTAATGAGACACTTGCCCTAAAACAAAAATGGACATTTTATATAACAGACTATATGTATTATATATATAATGCTATGAAGTATATTTTGATATTTAGATGCACAGGTTAATATTTCAAATTACTTCAGTGAAAGGTATATAAAGTAGAGGTTTTCAGGGATAAAATATATATATATATATATATATATAACACTATGAAATATATTTTGATATTTAGATGCACAGGTTAATATTTCAAACTACTTCAATAAAAGGCATGTAAAGTAGAGGTTATCAGGAATAAAATAAACAAACTATTTTAGCAATCATCACATTGAGTCAGGTAATTATTTAGAATTATTTATCATGATTCATTTCAATGGATATAAAGTCAAAATTGAGAGAAATATCTCTGCAGAAGAAACATGTAAGCACTATGGTGATGTGCCAGAGTTTTCATGACCATCACAGGCAAAATCTCTTCATATCCTTTTTCTACCACAAACAAGTATCAAAATAACAAAATAAGTCACAATATTCCAGCAGCTAGCAAACGGTACACTGAACATTCCATCACTTTAAATAACTGCATCGCTCCTTTTAAAATTAGTTATTTTCAAACTGAGTCATAAAAACTTGCATCTTAATGAGATACTAAGTGACTTTCGCAGATGGACTGAAATGCTTCAATATAATGAAACAAATCTGTCTCCTAAAATTTTTATCATCTGTATATAGCAAAAATTTATTTGTTTATAGCATATTACCCATTGATTACTATGTCTCACTTTAACTATTTCTAGTAGAAATCTGATAGCCACTATTCTACACTCCAGTACTATGAGATTAACCATTTTCGATTCAGACAATGTTTTTTCTGTCTTGTTTAAGTGATTTAACATAATTTCCTTCAAGCCGAAAAACATTCATTTAGGGGATTATATGAGACTACATAATGATTTCAGAGCAGTACACTATAGAAAACCAGATGCTTTGATTTGCCTCAATGATTTGCCATAAAAAGTAATAAGGGTTCCAAAAGGCTATGTAGTTTCAGTCTGGCAAATTCACAATAAATGATTGCTTGGTAGATATTATAAATCTATGTAAGTTTATGGCAATACAATATGGATATTCTACTAGCTGAAGAAGCTATTAAGAATTGATGTCT